>NC_090252.1:67273666-67335279 GCF_037325665.1 Littorina saxatilis
AATTACTGCTTTGTGAAACCGACGATTTCGTGTTGGTCACCGATTGCAGTACTTACGGAAGTCCATGCATGCACTGGTTGATCAAGCAAGCAGCTCGCCACATGCCACGAGAAGAGCAGGAGTACATTGACAAGCTTCGGCATGGTTCACCCGTTGACAGGAGGAAATTCGACGATCAACTTCGATCTGCTCTTCATGAAGTGTCTGCACTCCGGGATGTGACTAAATTTTACCTCGGTTGACAGCAACACTTTTTGATATCGGATATCGTATTGATGTTGTGGGTGTAATTGGCGACTTTTGTTCTCATGTTGACATTTGGGAGAACAGTGTAATTTGCATTACACAGAACAAACGGACAAAACGAACACTGACGCGGAAACTACCATGTCGGGAAAGGGATGAACATTGTGAACCATCTCTATGATCGGTGCATTGTTAAACGATTCATGGTTTCGAAAATATATGTACACCATTTTCCCTTCCCCTCCTTCCCCACTGCAAGGGGCCAATGGCCTAGCAATTAAACTTTTGCATTCGCATTCGCATTCGCATTCTGTACTATACTACGAGTCCAAGCTATCAGACACATACTATACTGTCTCTTCCCTCAGGATTTGTGAATTCACACATCAGAGAGCTGAGGTCTTTCTTAATTTATTTCTATTTAGCATTTTGCTTGTTTCTATGTTACATAAGTGAAAACGGACTACAGAGATATCGACCAGTGCTGTGTCGTAGGCAATAACACGTGTGTCCACGCAACTCTGTTCCTGGCCTGCGACCCCGCGGCTGGTGTGTGCTGTGAGTCGTTAACATTCAAGTAGTTATGCTTTCAATGATGTTTGGTCTGAGTAAGGACACTCTATCCTAGCTCGTTTCATAACTACCAACTCGTATAGTATGTTATTTGTAATGTTGACCTAAATGTGACATTTTACACAGATCGAGACAGTTAGCGTCATAGTCTTTTAAGTGAACAATGACTCTCGAGATCTGTGTAAAACAGGGGCAGATCACATCATTTTTAAAGGGTGGGTGGGGGGTGGGGTTAAAAATTCTTTTAGAGACAGATCGACGACGCGAAGCGCTTAGTTCAGGGAGCGAAGCGCCCAAACCTCGTTGCGGGTCCGGAGGTTCAACAAAGTGCATGCAATGTTGTCATGAGGCGCAACCGTTATTATTCTTGACGAATGCGAAAAAAAATCTTTTGTACAGTCCGCAAAAACATACTATTTTAAATCTTTTTCTGACATGTCACATAACCGCACAACTAATGTCCCCAACGACTTAATACATTTCATATGTATGGAATGGCATAAGTAAGCACACGGTTTGGACTATTTTAAGGCAATACGTTGAGGAGTTACTGAAATGTACCGTGCATTTTTCGCCTTGTATTGATTCTCAGAGAAATTATACCTACACTGTTCGGCTTTAAATAGCGTCTTTTTTATGACAAGACAGGCACAAATAACTGACTGCTTTGGATACCGATTTGATTGTTCGTTCAAATGATATGCAAAAGTTATTCAGTTTTAGCTGTTATTATTTGTGTCGCTTCTAGCGTGGCAATTAACCTTGCATGTATAATCATTCTGTTTTCTGATTGTGGTAATAAGGGAATGGATTGTTGGATTTACTCCTTCAAATATGACTGCTAAAAGGAAACAAAATTCCAGCAACATTGTTTTTAACAGTGAACGCAATGAATTTTGGATTTTTGTCTGCAAAGGGCCAACTCTATATGAGTAGCGGAGTGTTTGCCACGGAGATATCACGACAATACAGCTTGGCATACGAATGACGCAAGGGTAGCTAACTACCAGTTTATTTGTAGTAACTACTGGGTGTTTCAGTGATCCAAGCAGGGCAGCAATGCTCAGCAGATGGCTACGCGAACCTCTGCGTGTCGGGGGCAGATTGCCTAACCAACCTGTGTACATGTGGCACGGCCTACACCCGAAATGCCGACAGTGGTCTATGTGGTACGTATCACAAAGGACTGTCCTTAGCGTCTCGGCACCCAAACTAATAAGGAAGGCTGGTGAGGAACGGCTTAGAACTTCAGGTGCGTTCTTAAAGACACACTGCCTTTGGTAAACACAGTTCAACTCACCATCTCAGATCTGGTCGGCGCCTGGTTTGAGTAGCTTTTGAAGAAATTAATTCATTACAAAAAAGTCCAACTCACCTGAGCAAGCAGTCAAGGTGTTGAATGGTGACATGTTTCCAAGTGAAGGAATGGTCTTATCCGATATAAAGGCCTGATCGGATGAAACATGGTTTAATACGCAACACAGAGCAAGAACATTCTGTTGTGCTGCACCATGCACCACTCTGGAGCTCTCTTTCCTTCTCTGTCAGACACTGAACCTCACGCAGCTCTTTCAAACAACAGTTGAACACTTTCTTTTTCACACAGTATTACACCAACCCGGCCTAATGTCTTTTCCATTCCATTTCTACACGCACTCCTCTCCCTTTAAGTTGGTATGATTGGTGTGAACAGTACATGTGGTGATTTTTGTCCGCATGATTAATTGTTTTATGTAGGTTGTACATTTAGTTGTTCTATTTTTCATATTTTTTTTTGTAAAGGGCCTAGAGCCATATGTTAGGCACTTTTAAATGTCCAGTTATTATTATTGAGGAAATTTATGGTCATAGTCATTGGTATTGTGGAGAATATAAGCTACATGTCATTAATTAATTCTGAGGATGAGAGTACACTCTCGCTTAGGCAAACGGCGGAAGAATACGCTCTGTGGAAAAGTTAGCGCACTCCATTAGCCAATCAACATGTTCCCATCAGTCATGTGACACCAGTACTTACTGACAATTATTATTATTATTATTAGTAGTAGTAGTAGTAGTAGTAGTAGTATTATTATTAGTATTTAAGTTATTGAGACATCCCAGTGCACTAAGGGATTTATAGAGCAAATCGAGAAAATTCATTATTGAACGAAGCGCATAGCGCTGAGTTCAATAATTATTTTCGAGATTTGCTCTATAAATCCCTTAGTGCACTGGGATTGTTTCAATAACGATATTGTCAGTACCACCAGAGAAAAAAGAAAATTTAAAACGCACATTTTGCAATGCTCATTTAGATAGGCGTAACTGTGTGGTCAGGTTTGTGTCAGATCTACTTTGGTGTGGGGTGTCTCAAGTGTGTCGTGCTTTCGTCACGCGCAAACTCTTGTTTTAATTTCTGTTTGTAAATTCCAGTGTAGCGTTAAGCTAAAAAGTGATGATCTTTCATAGAGACCTCATTTAAACTCGGAGAAAGGACTGTGCTCTTAGTTATTTGCGATTCGAAACCTTCATCGAGCTTCGACATATTGACTGTGCAGAGTGTTGCCCCTTGATCTGACTCCGGCCAAGGCCACGGTTAGCACATTTTTAAAGTAAATGTGGTATGTTTCTCGTGTTGTATCTTCACTCATCGGGGAGACAGGTACTATATGTGCACATCCTAGATACTGGGTCACAACTATGGGACATGGACACCAGGAAAAAAAGTAGGACTGAATTGAGTGAAATACTCTTTTTTAAGTGCAAAAGACATGCCTGTATCTTTTTCTGTCAAAGAGAGGACCTTTCATATCGGGGTTTCTTTAGAAATGACAATTAGACACATGCAGTACGCTCTATGTCGTGGGTTACATGGTTTCCACTTTAGGCTTCAATATCCCACAGGAAAGAACTTTAGCTCAGTTATTGCATGTGGCATGTGGACAACATTGATAAATAAATATGCAAACATGAAAGTTTGAAATTACAAGTTTCCATAAGTTAACTAGATCGAAGTAGAAAGTGGAAACCGTAACCCACGCAATTTCCAGGTGCAAAAGTTTTTCTTGTAGGTCAAATGTAGCAACTAGCCTTTTGGGCACCCTTTTGGGTTTTAATACATGATAGAAAGATTTAAGTGAGCAAAAAGTTTTCGATCTGTGCTCACTGGGTTTATGTGTATAGAGATAATACTGTCGTGAGTTACATGGAAACCATAGTTTGTAATGTCTTTTATTTCCAAAGAAAAGAACTAAAACTTGATTATTGCAATTTGCATGTGGACAACATTGATAAATAAATATTCAAATATGAAAGTTTGAAATTACAAGTTTCCATAAGTTAACTAGATCGAAGTAGAAAGTGGAAACCGTAACCCACGCAATGTCCAGGCGCAAAAGTTTTTTTTGTAGGTCAAATGTAGCAACTAGCGTTTTGGGCACCCTTTTGGGTTTTAATACATGATAGAAAGATTTAAGTGAGCAAAAAGTTTTCGATCTGTGCTCACTGGGTTTATGTGTATAGAGATAATACTGTCGTGAGTTTCATGGAAACCATAGTTCGTAATGTCTTTTATTTCCAAAGAAAAGAACTAAAACTTGATTATTGCATGTGGACTACATAGATAAATAACTATGCATACATGAAAGTTTGAAATTTTCAAGTTTCCATAAGCGACAATCCTAAATGAGAGAATTAATCGATTGTCGATCGTGCGTTGCAGAAGAATCGAAAATGTCATAATGGCGCCGATCATGAGAACACATGTGCTGCTCAAACTTTGCACCAGATCAAGCTTTAATCAGCAAAATATCGCAAAATTCGTCGATGAATATATGCTACAATTGTCAAAAAAGATTTTACAGGTCTCAAACAGTGAAGATACAGCGTGGTCTGTCGTGAGTTACGTCTCAAAAACCGGAAACGAATACGATTGGGTGGATAAATTCTCATTGTCTATTCACATGACCGGGTCAAACGTCATGAATGGAACTTTCGACGGTGTTCCCGCGATCTCACAACGCGTGTGTGATAGGCAATGCGGGATTTGTCGTCTGCTGTGGCCATGCTTTCGTGGGTTACAGATGGAAACGAAACAAGGGTGGGGTACATTCAAGCGCGATTATAAGCTGAAATAAATTTGTTTCCTACCGTAGTGCTGTGTTTTGAAAACCTAAATGTTGTTGAAATAAATAAATAATGACTTTGAATAACTTTGAGGTTTCCTTTGTTCAGCAGATCGCATTTTTTGATGAAGTTGAAACCGGAAACGACGGTAACCCACGATTACGTGTTTTCTTTGCCGATCAAACTCCCAGAAGAAGAAAAATAGATGTAATTCTTGAGTGTGTATGTCGAGAATAATCCTTCAGCTGACCCATAAACATCACAATAAAATTCACAGAGCTTTATTCTCCATTATGTACAGCTGCAACACAGACTGGTGTATTTTTGTCCCAGTTTTAGGTGCTGTTTTGGGGGCATTTTGGCTAAAAATTAAATCGTTTAAAACCCACAGCAATGTTTGGAAACCCAAACTTGGTTGTTACAGTAAGTCAAATCCATCACCTTTGACATCAAAGCATCCCCTTTGTCATCCATTGCTCAGAGATATTGTGACAGTCATTCAAAGTTGACAACCCATAGTATTTCCCAGTATCTAGGACGTGCACATATATATGAACCGTAAGAATGCTGTGAACCCTACACTTTTTATGCCCCCATCGTTTGTTTGTTCACATTTGCCCAACATGTTAATTTGCTGCGGGGTTTATGTCGTCTGCTAGGCGGCTAGGGCAATCGAAGCACGGCACTGCACTGCAGTCTCATTTCAAAAACAACAATTGCTTGTCTGCACGCATGAGGCAGGCTGGTAATAAGTTGTATACATGGTAAGAACATTCTTAACCCTACACGTTTTCGATTCCGATTGTTGTTGCCTTGAAATAATAATTCGGAAACCATTTATTTACTGAACTGATGCAGTCGTATTTCAGTGTAGTCTACTATAACAGAGTCGACTTTCACATGCTGGTCTAGCTGATACGTTATCGGAATAACACTTGTGTTTTCTGTTTGCTGCTGGGAATTTTACACTAACTCATCATTTAGTAATGTGGTTAATAAGCTACATACCACTAACACGGCATATGATAAGAATCTTTGCAAGTCAAAACGAGCAGAGACCATTTGTGGAAGAGATACAGCCGCTTCTATTTTTAGATCAGTGGGCTTAACTGTGGCACAGGTGCCTGCGATCTGTCAGGAAAAAAAGCTTCAGCTTTGAGCCGCAGGAAATGAATGGTTATTTTTTAGGTAAAGTGATGAATATAAGCTATATGTCATTAATTAATTCTGAGGATGAGAGTACAGTCTCGCTTTGGCAAAGGGCGTAAGAATACGCTTAGTGGAAAAGTTAGTGCACTCCAAGAGTGCGCTAACAGATTCAAGCGCATCGCCATTACCCAATCAACTGGTTCACATCAGTCATTTGACACCTGTACCGTAAAATCCCTAGCATAAGCCCACCATCTAGCAAACGCCCACCCCCCACTTTGGGCCATAAGTTGTGCACAGGGGTAACTACCTAGCAAACGCCCACCCTGCTTTTTTCAAAGAGGCTATAGGCTCACTTTCACTAGGATTTGTGCAGACTGTTCTAAAAGTCATATTTTCCCCCTTCTTTACCTTTTCGTGTTTCTTTCCTTTTTTCTTATTCTTTGTCCCCTCTCCTCACTCCCACCCATCGTTCATGTTTTTTCGAGTTTCTCTTCTCTTTTTTTCCTAAGTTTGTGGGGTTTTTTTTCTCAGAAAGATTGGGCCTTTTGAAGACAAAATCCAAGTTCAGTTAACGTTTCATTTCCAAAGACGATCGTGTAATTTCTTCCCTGTACAGAAAGAAAGGGCTTCATTGGTGTTGACATTTCGACATTTCATCAAGTTTCTTTTTCCCGGAATTGTGTTGTTATTGTTTGTCCTTGCAAAGGTCTGGCGATTTTCGTTTTACTTTATAAATTTATATGAATGACTATGCTCGTGTTGTTTTCAGAAGAGCCAGTCCTTTTCTCTCTCTCTCTCTCTCTCTCTCTCTCTCTCTCTCTCTCTCTCTCTCTCTCTCTCTCTCTCTCTCTCTCTCTCTCTCTCTCTCTCTCTCTCTCTCTCTCTCTCTCTCTCTCTCATGGTTGGCCTTCTTTGCCTGAAAGTCATTTTTTTTCTTTTTTCCTTCACTTCTACTCACACGACCTAACTTACATGCTTTCGGGGTTTGTATTGACTCAATTACACGGTTAAGCACAAAACTTACTTTGTGCAAAGGGGTCTATCCCTAGCAAACGCCCACCCCCCAATTTTGCCCTAAATCTGTGCACAGGGGGGGTGGGCTTATGCTAGGGATTTTACGGTACTTACTGACAATTATTATCATTGTTATTTTATTAATAGAAGGGGTGTGCCTTTACAAATACGTCTTCCTGTGCAAAGCATCTTGTGAATCATCTTTAATCCACCCATGTCGTGATAGCTCCTTTCTTCCTTTTTGGTTAACTTCCCCACTTAAGAGCATGTATGAGAATCGTTTGTAATCGTTTGTAACTCAAAGATAGGGTTAATATGTCGCTTACTTCCAAAACAAGTTCATGGATATGTAACATTGTCACGTCACAATACAAGTCATTTTTAACAGGGTTAAGAGGCGTGGGTCTTTAGCAAGGGAATCATCTGTTGAATGCATGATCGTCATTTTGCATTTGGTAAAACACATGTCAAACAGCAACAGGGGATGGATGGGGGTGGAGCGCATGCCAGAACTCAACAGTGGTATAATAAATATATCTTGATGTACATTAATTAGAAGAACAAGCACACAAAAAACAGTGGTAAGAATGAGGACGCGCACGCTCCCGTACTTACGCCATCAAGCAAAACAGTAGCAAATCAGCTCGTTGTGATTATACAAAGGACTATGAGTAAGCGTATGCCTGCCTGAATGACTGACTGCTTGAATCAATGACTGAAGCAAATATTATTCGTGTATTAACGATTGGCTTGCTGAATGACCGATTCAAGGATCCATGGACTGACCACACTTTTCATTGTTTCAGAGCTAAGTGATTCCACAGCTTTGCACGGAGGGTCCTGCTCAGACACAACACCTTGTGTGGTTAATTCCAACCTTCAGTGCGTGAACTCCATCTGTCTGTGTAATGCTGATTTTCACCTTAACATACACACTGGGACATGCGGTGAGTCTATAATTGCTTGATTGTCAGTGAAAATGATGATTGCTACTCTTCATATCTAGTCTTTCGATAAACTGTTTTCATTGGTTTGTTTGATTTTCAGAAACCACAACACTTCTGTCATTGTCTTTTAATATTCTTGTTGGGATGCTTTACTAAATTGTCAATGGATATTGCACTTTGATCATAGTCTGTCGACAATTTTGTTTTGAATGCTGGGTTTTCAATAGAAATCACAACCACAAAGCTTCTACCATAGTCCTTCAATAATTTCTTTCGAATATGCTTAACTGGATTTTCAGAGGCTATTTCAGAAGACACTGTTGGCCATAGTTGCACCTCGGGTGACACAGATTCGTGTCACCAGACAATGACGTGTGCGGGTGACGTCGGGTCCGAGATGTGTGTGTGCAGAGCAGGAACAACGGGAAGCCCAGGGAACTCTTGCGGTACGTTAAGCCAAGTTGCACAATCACAAGTTGACAGACATTCCAAAAGGCATTGTGTCAATGTTCACAGTTGTGTCTCTTTGGCGCTGTGGTTCCTTAAACAAGTATACACATTAAGTAGAAGTTCAATGCCAAGGCACTGCATACCTTCTCTCTCTGTCTCTCTCCCTGTCTCTCTGCCTCTCTCTCCCTGTCTCTCTCCCTCTCTCTCTGCCTCTCTCTCTCACACACACATACTCACACACACACTCATACACACGTCACTCACAGACACACACATACATACACACACATACACACACACACACACGCACACACAGACACACACACACACATACACATATATATATACATACATACACACACACACACATGCAACCACATAGCATGCACACACACACACACACACAGACACACACACATTGACTCACACAAAACTCATACACACAAAACACACACTCATACGCACATAGCAGACGGACACACACACACATACACACACACACACATACACGCACACACACACATTCACACACACACACACACACAGACACACACACACACACACACACACACATTGACTCACACAAAACTCATACACACAAAACACACACTCATACGCACATAGCAGACGGACACACACACACATACACACACACACATACACGCACACACACACACATTCACACACACACACACATACACACACACACACACACATTCACACACACACACACACTCACACACACGCGCGTGCGCCCGCACGCACACTCACATGAACGGCTTAGATCATGGGTCATGTTTTAACACCTTCGCATTTAAATGCTTATTTTATAGTCGTCCATTGAATTGAGAAGACAACAAAGCATACTAAACTGACAAGCATGACATAAACAATAAGGAAACACAAATGAACCAACAGCATCGTTTTGTGTATGTGGGTAGTTGACACGTTTTATTCACAAAACACGGCGGAAAATGGCGACCAATCTGTTGCACAGCTACAGGTCACTTTCTTCAACCAAGGCCAGTACTTTCATACATGCCAAAGGAAAGCAAATGAGGCCTGAATAATAACGTTTTATTGTTTCTGTGCGTGTCTGAGTGATAAACTGTTTTAACAAACTATCTTCTGAAGCGTAATTGCACTCAGCAGATTGTTCTTCCGCTCAGAACTTTTGTGTCACACGGTCTTTGCGACAAAGAGAGAGAGAGAGAGATCGCATTCGTGCAGAAAACCATTGACTACACAGACCAATCATTTTCAGCATTGAAATTATGAAGGAAAACATAGTATTGGCAGAACACGACCAAATGAGTTTCGTGTCACAGCGTTATGGGCGTGAGATTTGTTACACTATTTAAATTGTTGTCACATTGTAGCAAAGTCATTGACAACACAAACCAGTCATTTTTAGCATAGCAATTGGGAACGGCTACTATAATAGTGTGTTTGAAGAAAGAAAAACATTACAGTATCGACTGAACACGACCGAATGAGGTTCGTGTCACAGCGTTATGGGCGTGATACTTTTTAGACTATTTGTTCTCACACTGCAGCAAAATCATCATTTGGACACATCGAGCTCTGATGCAGCTGGGTGTTGTCAAAAGGCTACCTTACTGAGAGCTAGATCTTAATGTCTGTTCGTGTCACACACTAATTGAACCTGTTATGAACGGAACATTTTGCAAGAGATCATATCTAAAAAAATACTAAGTGGATCTTTATGAAATTTGATATGGATATTTTGTAGGGGAATTTCTCATAAAGGTTTTCTCCCTTTATTGATAGGACCGTTTGATGACGTCATTGTGTAGTTGTAACGTTGGCAGAGGCAGGGACACACAGTGACAGTGATACGTTTCCAGAGGATAACGTGTATGATATCATGCTGATCTTTGTTAACTAAAGGAGGAGAGAGCAGAGCTTGCAAATGTGTTTGTAAATGACAGTGACTGGTGATAAGCTAGAAGATGAAAATGCACATTTTTTTTTCAACTCTTCACGTTTTACACAGGTTAATTACCTGAGACAAAGATAATGACAAAGAGACATCTGTCATCAGTGTGTAATTACTTATATTTGGTTGTGTATATAATGTGCAGTACATCCTCTTGAAGTAGATGTGTTGTGTAAGCAGGATTAGTAACATTTTGGGTTGTACATTCAGGAAACGAACTTGTGCTTACAGCTGATACCTCTTGACTATGAGAACAAAATTACCTGAGAACTCTGTGACTTAAAGTGAGTGAGACAATAGACATGCTTTGGATATACTTGGTCTGGGTTAATGTGGTCATCAAAATGTAAGTACACTAGCATGTTTCAGGTCTTTAGCATGTTGTCAGTGTGAGGAGAAGGCCTGATTTGTGTGTTTGTCACCATGACAGTAATTGTCACATACACAACACCTGTATGTCCCCCTGTTTGCGACAATGACATTAAAATCATGACATAGATCTTCTTTGTTCAATTACCTTTACATCAATATTGAGTTTGTCGTACCTTGACTCATTGGTTTTAAACACATACTGTATGTGTTAAACTGACACACCCTATTTCTTAAGCAAATTTCTTCAAGAACCCAGGAATGAAGGGTATACTTATTTGGTACTAAGATAGGCAGGAACAATTAAGAGGAAATAACGACTAGCAAATAGCAGGGCTGAAAGAGTTAAAGAACAAATGTCTTTGATTCTATATAATATTGTATGTGTGATTTTACAATCTGACAGTGAAAGTGACACCGACCAAAGTAGGCGCTGCGTGTATCGATGGTTCAGGTGGAGAGTGTGTAGCACACGCTACGTGCTCGTCGGCCAACGGATTCTGCGAGTGCGATGTACATTACGAAGGAGTCATCGGGGGAGAATGTTGTAAGTTCAATGAACACACACACGCACGTACGCACGCACGCACACACACGCATGCATACTCTTTCGCTCACTCTCACCAAGTAATGCACACACACACACACACACTCACACACACACACACACACAAACACACAAACACACACACACACACACACCCACACACACACACACGTAATGAACCCACAGCATCCGACCAGAAATGACACTATATCTATGTATAGGTCCAAAGCTTCCTGTGTCAACAATTCCACTCACCCTCTGAGACCCGGCCAGGCTTTCACATGGAATAGGACCATCCCTCCCCTTGGACACTGCACATCTAACACTCAACAACGCGGCTTCTCTCTGTCCACATTATTTTGATCACATTAGTTTTTAATTGACTCTTCTGGCTACTTATGAACTTGTTACCCCCTACAATCTAACAGTATTCAGCAAGCAGTCAGGATGTTCAATGTGGCTATGTGTCCACATTGAGGGATGGTCGTATTTTGTGTATAAGCCTGATCAGCTGTGAGATGGTGAGCCGAATCGTTTACATGGCAAGGCTTTTAAACGAAACCGATTTGTTTTAACAGATCCAGGGTTAGGGAGACCTGGCGGCGCCTGCATAGGTGCAGTCTGCGTTGATTCACACGCTGAATGCTCTTTGTCAACGTCACCAAAGTCATGCGTGTGTGCAGATGATTATGTTGCATCTGCGGGTGTCTGCGGTAAGTTCTTGCTCTACATGAACTATACAAATTCCCTACATACGTCAGACAATCAGTCAAACTGCCTGTTCAGGTCTCATGAACAGCAAATGTACAACTAAAAATATAAATTAAGTAGATGTTTACTGCCGGGCAGTACATACCCCAAGCGAAGTCGTCCATCTGTGTGTACATGATTCTCTCTCTCTCTCTCTCTCTCTCTCTCTCTCTCTCTCTCTCTCTCTCTCTCTCTCTCTCTCTCTCTCTCTCTCTCTCTCTCTCTCTCTCTCTCTCTCTCTCTCTCTCTCTCTCTCTCTCTGTCTTAAAATGTGTCATCGATGACGTGTTTTCATACTTGCTAATGCGGCAGGCTAATCATGACGTCAAATTGAAACTTCTTGAAGTCTCTCAGAAAGGGACATGAAAACCATGTGGGGGTTACTGGTTTGGGCTGAAAAAAAAACCAACTCCACCTAAAATTCAAGCGCCTATGGGGCTGAATTATGCAGCATAAATTGTGAAACATCAGGATATCTCACACTTTCAATTCTGCCATCATGTCAAATCTGACAACAAACCTACCCACAAAATGTCATAAATATCGGTGTAGAATTGAGACTTAACGGTTTTTAACTGCCAAAAATAAGTTTTTTTGACTGGAATAGTTTGTCTTGAAATTCAGTTTGGGACAACGGACCCACCCACTAAATTTCATAAAGATAGGTGACAATTTAAATGTAACGGTTTTTAACTGCCAAAATTATGTTTTTCTTCTGGAAAAGTATGGAGTGAAAATCAGTTGGGGACAACGAACCTACCCACAAAATTTCATAAATATCGATGAAGAATTGAGATTTAACGGTTTTTAACTGCCAAAAATAAGGTTTTTTGTCTGGAAAGGTATGTCTTAAAATTCAGTTTGGGACAACGGACCCACCCACTAAATTTCATAAAGATAGGTGAAGAATTGAAATTTAACGTTTTTTAACTGCCAAAATTATGTCTTTCTTCTGGAAAAGTATAGAGTGAAAATCAGTTGGGGACAACGAACCTACCCACAACATTTCATAAATATCGGTGAAGAATTGAAATTTAACGGTTTTTAACTGCCAAAATTATTGTTTTTCTTCTGGAAAAGTATGGAGTGAAAATAAGTTGGGGACAACAAACCTACCTTTAAAATTTCATAAGAATCAGTGAAGAAATAGGATTTAACGATTTTTTAACAGCCTTGACACTGAACATTTGATAAATCATTGGTGATGTCATCATAACCCAGTCGTTGTAGTTGTCGTCGTAGTTGTTGGTGTTGTTGTTGTCATGTTCGTTGTCGTGATTGTTGTTGTTCTCGTGTTGTTGTTTTTGTTGTTGTTGTTGTTGTTGTTGTTGTTGTTGTCGTCGTCGTCGATGTCATTTGTTGTTGTTGTTGTTATCGTCGTCGTCGTCGTCATCGTCGTCGTTGTCAGAGGTTATTTCTAAAGATTTCATTGATAGTCTTTGTTCTCGTCACCAAGACTTGCTAAGAACAAGCTTGGAACAGCAAGAGTTCCAAGAACAAGATTAGAACAACTCATTACATCATTACCAGTACGTCATTTGTATTTAGAACACACTTTAGAAAAAAACTCTTCAGCTACAAACCAGTCACCCTCACATGGCGGAGGTGTTTGTCTAAACCACTTACTGAAATGTTTTGAGGTTTAATGACCATACACATGTTGAACCGGTGAGTGTCTTCCGCTGCTTAATTCGCAAATAACTATTTTATTAAAGTCCGCTTGAAACGCTCAAAGATGAAATTCCATGTTAAAAAGTGACAAAAGTTTCACATTTTCCCGTTGTAACAGCTTCCGATGATATTATATGAACATTCTGATCCTCTGAGAGGATTCCCCGAAACAAAATCAGTTTGTACGCCTAATTTTAATAGAATTGTCCAAACAGTGTCGCTAATATTGTGCTAAAAGATGAATTCTAGAACAATGTCCAGACAGACACCACTTGGCAAAAAAATTTTCAGTGCTGGGAGATGAAAAAAAAAACTACCTCGCTACGCGCGGGCTTCGCCCGCGCTCCGCTTGGATAATTAAGTAAATTAAGTAGATGTGTACTGCCGGGCAGTACATACCCCAAGCGAAGTCGTCCATCTGTGTGTACATGATTCTCTCTCTCTCTCTCTCTCTCTCTCTCTCTCTCTCTCTCTCTCTCTCTCTCTCTCTCTCTCTCTCTCTCTCTCTCTCTCTCTCTCTCTCTCTCTCTCTCTCTCTCTCTCTCTCTCTTCTCTCTCTCTCTCTCTCTCTCTCTCTCTCTCTCTCTCTCTCTCTGTCTTAAAATGTGTCATCGATGACGTGTTTTCATACTTGCTAATGCGGCAGGCTAATCATGACGTCAAATTGAAACTTCTTGAAGTCTCTCAGAAAGGGACATGAAAACCATGTGGGGGTTACTGGTTTGGGCTGAAAAAAAAACCAACTCCACCTAAAATTCAAGCGCCTATGGGGCTGAATTATGCAGCATAAATTGTGAAACATCAGGATATCTCACACTTTCAATTCTGCCATCATGTCAAATCTGACAACAAACCTACCCACAAAATGTCATAAATATCGGTGTAGAATTGAGACTTAACGGTTTTTAACTGCCAAAAATAAGTTTTTTTGACTGGAATAGTTTGTCTTGAAATTCAGTTTGGGACAACGGACCCACCCACTAAATTTCATAAAGATAGGTGAAAATTTAAATGTAACGGTTTTTAACTGCCAAAATTATGTTTTTCTTCTGGAAAAGTATGGAGTGAAAATCAGTTGGGGACAACGAACCTACCCACAAAATTTCATAAATATCGATGAAGAATTGAGATTTAACGGTTTTTAACTGCCAAAAATAAGGTTTTTTGTCTGGAAAGGTATGTCTTAAAATTCAGTTTGGGACAACGGACCCACCCACTAAATTTCATAAAGATAGGTGAAGAATTGAAATTTAACGTTTTTTAACTGCCAAAATTATGTCTTTCTTCTGGAAAAGTATGGAGTGAAAATAAGTTGGGGACAACAAACCTACCTTTAAAATTTCATAAGAATCAGTGAAGAAATAGGATTTAACGATTTTTTAACAGCCTTGACACTGAACATTTGATAAATCATTGGTGATGTCATCATAACCCAGTCGTTGTAGTTGTCGTCGTAGTTGTTGGTGTTGTTGTTGTCATGTTCGTTGTCGTGATTGTTGTTGTTCTCGTGTTGTTGTTTTTGTTGTTGTTGTTGTTGTTGTTGTTGTTGTTGTTGTCGTCGTCGTCGTCGATGTCATTTGTTGTTGTTGTTGTTATCGTCGTCATCGTCGTTGTCAGAGGTTATTTCTAAAGATTTCATTGATAGTCTTTGTTCTCGTCACCAAGACTTGCTAAGAACAAGCTTGGAACAGCAAGAGTTCCAAGAACAAGATTAGAACAACTCATTACATCATTACCAGTACGTCATTTGTATTTAGAACACACTTTAGAAAAAACTCTTCAGCTACAAACCAGTCACCCTCACATGGCGGAGGTGTTTGTCTAAACCACTTACTGAAATGTTTTGAGGTTTAATGACCATACACATGTTGAACCGGTGAGTGTCTTCCGCTGCTTAATTCGCAAATAACTATTTTATTAAAGTCCGCTTGAAACGCTCAAAGATGAAATTCCATGTTAAAAAGTGACAAAAGTTTCACATTTTCCCGTTGTAACAGCTTCCGATGATATTATATGAAAATTCTGATCCTCTGAGAGGATTCCCCGAAACAAAATCAGTTTGTACGCCTAATTTTAATAGAATTGTCCAAACAGTGTCGCTAATATTGTGCTAAAAGATGAATTCTAGAACAATGTCCAGACAGACACCACTTGGCAAAAAAATTTTCAGTGCTGGGAGATGAAAAAAAAAACTACCTCGCTACGCGCGGGCTTCGCCCGCGCTCCGCTTGGATAAATAAATAAACAAGGTCTACTTCCGTTTTTCAATATTTTGTTTTTCATTCTTCAAAACGGTAAACAGCAAAACAGTTTACTTCCGTTTTTCAATATTTCATTTTCTAAACGATAAACAAAAAACAATCAACTTCCGTTTCTTCATTTTTGTTTGAGTGCGAAGCACAAAGCCCGCGTGATAAATACAATAACGGGATGCTCCCTCAAGTTCCCTGGCCCGCAAATTAAGATGGCACTGGAGGAGTATCAGCCCATGATAATTGCCCTGCTAAATAGCGGGGAGACATACGAAAGCGTGTCAAACACACTTCGAAAATCCGGGTTGGAAAGAGGAAGTTCGGCGGCCAACCTTCGGAAATTTTGTAAGGATCGTGGGATCAATCCCCGGAGCCGGACTGTGGGCGACCAGGCCTTGGATACATAGAGATTACACAACGTCATCGAGTGAGGGACCGAAAAATATTGAAACTCGAGGATGATTTTTTTGTGGTATCAACCGAGACCGTAGGTCGAGGTTGATACCACACAAAAAAATCATCCGAGAGTTTCAATATTTTTTGGTCCCTCACAAGATGACGTTTGTGTAATTTGTGTATACAATGATAAATTGATTGTATACAATGATCAATCTCTATACCTTCCTGTCACTGGAAGCAGCAACACTTGAAAGCATAAGTTCCCTTGACAAACGTCATTTATGATTGGCGTCATCTATGAATGACGTCACTGTCTAGACAAGACAAGTGCCGGTATCGGCAAACCTTGTCGCGGCAAAGGGCTATGACCCGTGCCTTGATACCATTGAGATCATAGGAGATGCACAGCAGTGCCGATACCAGGTTTCTTTAGCTTCACTTTAAAATGATATCAGAACGATAGTTATTCACTTGAAAGTGAACACAGGAGAGTTGTATACAATCAATTTATCATTGTATACACAAATTACACAAACGTCATCTTGTGAGGGACCAAAAAATATTGAAACTCTCGGATGATTTTTTTGTACAATGGTGTCCAGAGCGGTACAGGAGGTACAGTATAATAATAATAATAATAACAATAAAGTAGATGTGTACTGCCGGGCAGTACATACCCCAAGCGAAGTCGTCCATCTGTGTGTACATGATTCTCTCTCTCTCTCTCTCTCTCTCTCTCTCTCTCTCTCTCTCTCTCTCTCTCTCTCTCTCTCTCTCTCTCTCTCTCTCTCTCTCTCTCTCTCTCTCTCTCTCTCTCTGTGTCTTAAAATGTGTCATCGATGACGTGTTTTCATACTTGCTAATGCGGCAGGCTAATCATGACGTCAAATTGAAACTTCTTGAAGTCTCTCAGAAAGGGACATGAAAACCATGTGGGGGTTACTGGTTTGGGCTGAAAAAAACCCCAACTCCACCTAAAATTCAAGCGCCTATGGGGCTGAATTATGCAGCATAAATTGTGAAACATCAGGATATCTCACACTTTCAATTCTGCCATCATGTCAAATCTGACAACAAACCTACCCACAAAATGTCATAAATATCGGTGTAGAATTGAGACTTAACGGTTTTTAACTGCCAAAAATAAGTTTTTTTGACTGGAATAGTTTGTCTTGAAATTCAGTTTGGGACAACGGACCCACCCACTAAATTTCATAAAGATAGGTGAAAATTTAAATGTAACGGTTTTTAACTGCCAAAATTATGTTTTTCTTCTGGAAAAGTATGGAGTGAAAATCAGTTGGGGACAACGAACCTACCCACAAAATTTCATAAATATCGATGAAGAATTGAGATTTAACGGTTTTTAACTGCCAAAAATAAGGTTTTTTGTCTGGAAAAGTATGTCTTAAAATTCAGTTTGGGACAACGGACCCACCCACTAAATTTCATAAAGATAGGTGAAGAATTGAAATTTAACGTTTTTTAACTGCCAAAATTATGTCTTTCTTCTGGAAAAGTATAGAGTGAAAATCAGTTGGGGACAACGAACCTACCCACAAAATTTCATAAATATCGATGAAGAATTGAAATTTAACGGTTTTTAACTGCCAAAATTATGTTTTTCTTCTGGAAAAGTATGGAGTGAAAATAAGTTGGGGACAACAAACCTACCTTTAAAATTTCATAAGAATCAGTGAAGAAATAGGATTTAACGATTTTTTAACGGCCTTTAAATCATTGGTGATGTCATCATAACCCAGTCGTTGTAGTTGTCGTCGTAGTTGTTGGTGTTGTTGTTGTCATGTTCGTTGTCGTGATTGTTGTTGTTCTCGTGTTGTTGTTTTTGTTGTTGTTGTTGTTGTTGTTGTTGTTGTTGTTGTTGTTGTTGTTGTTGTTGTCGTCGTCGTCGTCGATGTCATTTGTTGTTGTTGTTGTTATCGTCGTCGTCGTCGTCATCGTCGTCGTTGTCAGAGGTTATTTCTAAAGATTTCATTGATAGTCTTTGTTCTCGTCACCAAGACTTGCTAAGAACAAGCTTGGAACAGCAAGAGTTCCAAGAACAAGATTAGAACAACTCATTACATCATTACCAGTACGTCATTTGTATTTAGAACACACTTTAGAAAAAAACTCTTCAGCTACAAACCAGTCACCCTCACATGGCGGAGGTGTTTGTCTAAACCACTTACTGAAATGTTTTGAGGTTTAATGACCATGCACATGTTGAACCGGTGAGTGTCTTCCGCTGCTTAATTCGCAAATAACTATTTTATTAAAGTCCGCTTGAAACGCTCAAAGATGAAATTCCATGTTAAAAAGTGACAAAAGTTTCACATTTTCCCGTTGTAACAGCTTCCGATGATATTATATGAAAATTCTGATCCTCTGAGAGGATTCCCCGAAACAAAATCAGTTTGTACGCCTAATTTTAATAGAATTGTCCAAACAGTGTCGCTAATATTGTGCTAAAAGATGAATTCTAGAACAATGTCCAGACAGACACCACTTGGCAAAAAAAATTTCAGTGCTGGGAGATGAAAAAAAAAAACTACCTCGCTACGCGCGGGCTTCGCCCGCGCTCCGCTGGGATAATTACAGTATTTATAATGCGCTTGTCTTATGATAATTACTTTAAGCGTGCACTCATCTCGTCAGTACATGTGTATATGTAATTGTGGAATATTATTGAGATTCGATGGCTATGGATACTAACTATCAGCAAGGGAGGCGGGAGGTGTTTCTTGTTGTGGTGGTGTTTCTAGTGTGTGTGAAGGTGAGAGGTCAGAGTGTTAGTGCATTTTTCCAGCGTCGTTGGTGTCGTCTGCTTTCGTTTCTTCGTCCAGGCAGAAGGGAAAATCACTTCCCGGTTATCATGTTCACATGATCTGTGTCTGGGCAATCATTCATTAAAAAGTAAAAGAACCAAGAGCTAATACCAATAACTATAATAATTAAGTAGATGTGTACTGCCGGGCAGTACATACCCCAAGCGAAGTCGTCCATATGTGTGTACATGATTCTCTCTCTCTCTCTCTCTCTCTCTCTCTCTCTCTCTCTCTCTCTCTCTCTCTCTCTCTCTCTCTCTCTCTCTCTCTCTCTCTCTCTCTCTCTCTCTCTCTCTCTCTCTCTCTCTCTCTCTCTCTCTCTGTCTTAAAATGTGTCATCGATGACGTGTTTTCATACTTGCTAATGCGGCAGGCTAATCATGACGTCAAATTGAAACTTCTTGAAGTCTCTCAGAAAGGGACATGAAAACCATGTGGGGGTTACTGGTTTGGGCTGAAAAAAAACCCAACTCCACCTAAAATTCAAGCGCCTATGGGGCTGAATTATGCAGCATAAATTGTGAAACATCAGGATATCTCACACTTTCAATTCTGCCATCATGTCAAATCTGACAACAAACCTACCCACAAAATGTCATAAATATCGGTGTAGAATTGAGACTTAACGGTTTTTAACTGCCAAAAATAAGTTTTTTTGACTGGAATAGTTTGTCTTGAAATTCAGTTTGGGACAACGGACCCACCCACTAAATTTCATAAAGATAGGTGAAAATTTAAATGTAACGGTTTTTAACTGCCAAAATTATGTTTTTCTTCTGGAAAAGTATGGAGTGAAAATCAGTTGGGGACAACGAACCTACCCACAAAATTTCATAAATATCGATGAAGAATTGAGATTTAACGGTTATTAACTGCCAAAAATAAGGTTTTTTGTCTGGAAAAGTATGTCTTAAAATTCAGTTTGGGACAACGGACCCACCCACTAAATTTCATAAAGATAGGTGAAGAATTGAAATTTAACGTTTTTTAACTGCCAAAATTATGTCTTTCTTCTGGAAAAGTATAGAGTGAAAATCAGTTGGGGACAACGAACCTACCCACAAAATTTCATAAATATCGGTGAAGAATTGAAATTTAACGGTTTTTAACTGCCAAAATTATGTTTTTCTTCTGGAAAAGTATGGAGTGAAAATAAGTTGGGGACAACAAACCTACCTTTAAAATTTCATAAGAATCAGTGAAGAAATAGGATTTAACGATTTTTTAACGGCCTTTAAATCATTGGTGATGTCATCATAACCCAGTCGTTGTAGTTGTCGTCGTAGTTGTTGGTGTTGTTGTTGTCATGTTCGTTGTCGTGATTGTTGTTGTTCTCGTGTTGTTGTTTTTGTTGTTGTTGTTGTTGTTGTTGTTGTTGTTGTTGTTGTTGTCGTCGTCGTCGATGTCATTTGTTGTTGTTGTTGTTATCGTCGTCGTCGTCGTCATCGTCGTCGTTGTCAGAGGTTATTTCTAAAGATTTCATTGATAGTCTTTGTTCTCGTCACCAAGACTTGCTAAGAACAAGCTTGGAACAGCAAGAGTTCCAAGAACAAGATTAGAACAACTCATTACATCATTACCAGTACGTCATTTGTATTTAGAACACACTTTAGAAAAAAACTCTTCAGCTACAAACCAGTCACCCTCACATGGCGGAGGTGTTTGTCTAAACCACTTACTGAAATGTTTTGAGGTTTAATGACCATACACATGTTGAACCGGTGAGTGTCTTCCGCTGCTTAATTCGCAAATAACTATTTTATTAAAGTCCGCTTGAAACGCTCAAAGATGAAATTCCATGTTAAAAAGTGACAAAAGTTTCACATGTTCCCGTTGTAACAGCTTCCGATGATATTATATGAAAATTCTGATCCTCTGAGAGGATTCCCCGAAACAAAATCAGTTTGTACGCCTAATTTTAATAGAATTGTCCAAACAGTGTCGCTAATATTGTGCTAAAAGATGAATTCTAGAACAATGTCCAGACAGACACCACTTGGCAAAAAAATTTTCAGTGCTGGGAGATGAAAAAAAAAACTACCTCGCTACGCGCGGGCTTCGCCCGCGCTCCGCTTGGATAAATAAATAAATAAATAAATAACATTTGTAAAAAAAACACTAAATGAAAAAATGTTGACACCTAGGAAAGCAAATACTCATACGACTGCCCTATGCCATTCGTGATGATAATCAGAAACACATGTTATTCCCCCCCTCTGCTTCTTTCTCTCTGTAAACGTGTAGGGCTAGTTATTGACTCACATGCGAAGCAAAAGTGAGTCTATGTACTCACCCGAGTCGTCCGTCCGTCCGTCCGTCCGGACGTCCGTCCGGAAAACTTTAACGTTGGATATTTCTTGGACACTATTCAGTCTATCAGTACCAAATTTGGCAAGATGGTGTATGATGACAAGGCCCCAAAAAACATACATAGCATCTTGACCTTGCTTCAAGGTCAAGGTCGCAGGGGCCATAAATGTTGTCTAAAAACAGCTTTTTTTCACATTTTTCACATTTTCTCTGAAGTTTTTGAGATTCAATACCTCACTTATATATGATATATAGGGCAAAGTAAGCCCCATCTTTTGATACCAGTTTGGTTTACCTTGCTTCAAGGTCAAGGTCACAGGAGCTCTTCAAAGTTGGATTGTATACATATTTTGAAGTAACCTTGACCCTGAACTATGGAAGATAACTGTTTCAAACTTAAAAATTATGTGGGGCACATGTTATGCTTTCATCATGAGACACATTTGGTCACATATGATCAAGGTCAAGGTCACTTTGACCCTTATGAAATGTGACCAAAATAAGGTAGTGAACCACTAAAAGTGACCATATCTCATGGTAGAAAGAGCCAATAAGCACCATTGTACTTCCTATGTCTTGAATTAACAGCTTTGTGTTGCATGACCTTGGATGACACCCAAGGTCACATGTATTTTGGTAGGAAAAATGTGTAAAGCAGTTCTTAGTGTATGATGTCATTGCTATGTAAAGGTCAAGGTCAAGCATGTGAGTCGTATGGGCTTTGCCCTTCTTGTTTTTTGTTATTCCCCCCTCTGCTTCTTTACCTCTGTAAACTTGTAGAGCTAGTTATTTTTCGATAATGACCCAGTAACCAAACAAATAACGAGCCAGCAACAGCCTGAATCCTCGATAGTGCAATGGGTTGAGATGCTGTTCTGTTTTGGTACTACTTTTGCGACTGAAAAGTTCCGAACGCTCTATACGTACGAAATATATATCTCTGGAGCTAACAATACAAACATACCGCATTTAAATTAACAACTACAGGCCTGAACACATGAATCTCCATATAAAATCCATGAGTTAGGTTGTTTTCTGAATCTAGATCTGCCGTGCACAAACCGTTCATCACAAGCAAATTCCCAAGGCAAGTAACTCATACTCTAGCCGACAAGAGTAGTTCCCCTTCTTTTAACGCAGTTTCTTCGACAACACTGACTGCAATCCGACGGTCAGTTTTCAACAATATTTCATTTTATAAACAGATCACACGCAACCAAATGCACACATCTCATCAATTTAAACAACATAAAGCGGTTTCATACACTATTTTCCCCAGAAAACTGAACTTCATACAGTAATTAACGTTGGAACACGGGTGCAAAAGTTCGTCTGCTAGTCCCATTTGACGAAAGAACATTATCTTAAGCGATACTAAAACATAAACAGAACACACAATATCTGCCTTTACCGCCACAGCAGAATAACAGCATATCTGTGTACTTGATTTTAGTCTAAAACAGGGAAACTGACAAGAAGTGTTAACAGAATGGAATGATTTGCACGGAACTATACAACCGCGCATTAATCGATCGCCTGCGCAGGTTGACTGGTTGAGTGATTCGGATTCGATCAAACTTTCGCACAAAAACTCCTGTTTTCTTTGAATAACTTAAGAAAGGAGGAATAAAGAGGTTACACACCTCGTCTCAGTGATTATTAAAAATAATGGTCTCAGTTCGCGGTCATGAAAAAGCTCGCTGAAGCTCGCATTTGTCATGATCCGCCAACTTCGACCATTAATTTTAATAATCACTGAGACTCGGCATGTAACATCTACGTAACTTACCCAACAACAAAAATCACTTACCCAACAACGGGCCTGAATCCTCAATAGCTCACAGGTTGATGAGCTAGACTTTGAGGGAACTACGTTAGCGATTGAAAAGTTTCGAACGCTCTAATATACAAAATATACATCTCTAGACCAAACAATACAAACATACTGCATTTAAACTAGCAACTACATGCTTGAACACATTAATCTCCATATAAAATCCATGAGTTTGGTTGTTTTCTAAATCCAAATCTAACGATCAGTGCAGAGAAACTCGCTTTAGATCTCTTATGAGTGCAAGCAAACTCCCAAGTAATGCTGCGTCGCTCAAAACAAATAACGGTTTTGGGTGTGACGAAAAAAAGAACAGGGCCGGAGTGCTATGTTAATTATGAGCAGTTCTTCCACACCCATTTAAAATATGACACTACCAGCATGTTCCCGCATTTTGAGCCAGATTTTTTTGCTTGGGCAAATCGACGTTGCAGTTCCGGAGCAAATGATCAAAATGTCCTTGCGAATTTAACATTTATAAACATGTCGTCATTTGCTTCAGCCGCTGGACTGAATATCGGTCATTTGAACATTTATCATCTTTGAACAAAATTCCTGATCTCTGCGTGTTTAAATCAACATTCTCCCATAACCCATTTGTTTGGGATTTCAGAGACTAGGCTAGACTCACGCATCTGTGATGATATGTTGCGGATTCCTCATTATTATGTAATCCGACGTGACAGTATGGAAGTACAACATACTGGTCTTGCTGTTTATGTCCATGATTCCATAGCAAAGTTTGTTAAGCGCAGGGCTGATTTGGAAGTGAACAGTATTGAGTGCCTTTGGCTCGAAATTGCGTATAAGAATTCGAATTCTTTTCTCCTCGGCTTTGTATATAGAAATCCCGCATCCCATTCAGCTTGGTCTGACGATTTTATTGATTTGATGGATAACATTAAATGTAATAATCGTAATGGTTTGTTACTTGGTGATTTAAACATCGATTTGCATAAAACCCAGACAGCCTGGCGCTCAGTAACGTCTCTCTTTGGATTCCATCAACTTGTGAACACCTCAACCAGATTGACTGATACA
Source organism: Littorina saxatilis (assembly GCF_037325665.1). NCBI lineage: Eukaryota > Metazoa > Mollusca > Gastropoda > Littorinimorpha > Littorinidae > Littorina > Littorina saxatilis. Next base: position 67,298,114 of record NC_090252.1, read on the forward strand.
ACATCAACGTTGATTGACCACATTTACACTAATAATACCTCCATGGTGTCAAACGTGAAAACTGTACCTTCAAGCATCAGTGACCATTATTCAATATTTTGTTCTTGGTCGTTCAAGTTGTCTAAGCCGGTGCACAAGGGCCATACAACTATTGAATATAGAAGCTTTAAAACGTTTGATGAAACCAAGTTCTTCTTTGATCTCAGTTTAGCACCATTTTCTTCTGTGTTTAATCATGTTGTTGCTGACGAGGCGTTGGGCGCCCTTCTAGATATATGTTATCCTATAGTGGATAAGCATGCCCCACTACGTCACCACAGAGTGAAATATCCATCTCTTCTCCCATGGTTGACGGAACAGATTATTGAAGCCATGTCCCTGCGTGATTTTTACAAAGCAAACAACATGAAGTCTGACTTTAAGAAACAAAGGAATAAAGTGACAGAATTAACACGTCAAGCAAAAGCAAATTATTTTAATAAATTAATCGAGGACAAGTAAGATATTGCAACCATCTCCCCTGAAGATTTTAATAACCATTTTTTGTCACTTGCTAATAGGTTAAATGAATCTGCAAAATGCGACAGTCCCGATTCTGATTTTGAAGTTTCTTTCTCAAAATTACATGATTTTTGTAATGACAAATGTAAACCGGACGATTTTTTTACTATTCCAGACATGGCAGTGCATGAGGTAGGTAAGGCGCTAGAAGACCTTGCGAATAAAAAGTCCATGGGTCCTGACAAGATTCCTCCTTACTTGGCCAAATTAGCTCTACCATATATTGTGAAGCCACTCATCTATGCGTATAATCTCTGCATAAAGCAAAATACTGTACCTAGTTTATTAAAGAGAGCAAAAGTAATTCCACTCCATAAAGGCGGACATTTATCCGACCCAAATAATTTTAGACCCATTTCCTTATTACCCATTTTATTCAAACCATTGAAAAAACATATTCACAAACATTTGCTCGCGTACATAGAAAGCAGAAACCTTTCCCATCAATTTCAATCTGGTTTTCGAACAAATCACTCTTGTCACAGCGCCCTTACCACGCTATGCGACACCTGGTTGTCTGCAACAAACCGATCTGAAATCAGTGGTGCTGTGTTTCTCGACTTTAAAAAAAGCGTTTGATCTTGTTGATCATTCAATTTTACTGAAGAAATTACAGTTGTATATCAGAAACAGTTCAGTGTGTAACTTTTTTGCTTCCTGTTTACAGGACAGATCTCAATATACTGCCCTAAACTGTAAAAAATCTACTGAGGAGACTGTGAAATGCGGGGTGCCTCAATGGTCAGTGCTTGGGCCGATCTTGTTCTGTCTGTAAATCAATGATCTGCCACTGCACATTTCTGATAGTAATGTAAGAAGTGATTTTTTTGCTGACGATTCTTCTCTTCATTCAAGTGGAAAGTCTGCTCCAGTAATAGAGTCCTCCCTTCAAACAGTTTTAAACGATCTAAATAACTGGTGTAGTGCTAATGCTATGCTTGTCCATCCAATAAAAACTAAAAGTATGTAAATGCAACCAGACAAAAACACCAGATTTCTCCACTCAAACTAAATCTTACTATTGGTACGCACTCAATTGAAAACGTTCAACAGCATCGCGTTTTAGGGGTAATTCTTGATTGTAAATTCAAGTGACAGGCACAATTACAGCATATTTGCAAGAAAGTAGCCAATAACGTTTTCCTCCTATCCAAGTTAAAGCAATATACCGACAGAAGGACTCTGGAAATGTTCCACCATGCTCATGTAATGCCTCACATTAATTATGTTTCGACGCTCTGGGATGGCAGCAGTGATGTCGACTTGAAAAAGTTAGACTCTCTCTATCGTCGCTCGGCCAAACTCATCGTAAAGGATAATGCCTCAACAGATATGAAATTAAAAATGCTTAACTTTCTTCCACTGGAAAAGCATCTCAAGTTAAACAAAGCCATTTTCATGCATAAATTGTATTACGGTAAAGTGCCGATTTACATTGCATCATTATTTAATAAAGCTACCCACATATATGGGTCGGTCAACTTGATCCCACCAATTCTACGAATTGACCTGTATAAGACCAGTCTTGCTTTTTCGGGTACTTCAGTTTGGAATTCACTTCCATCATCCTTTAAGCACTTAAAGTCATTAAACAGTTTTAAAAAATGTGTTAAAAACCACTTAATGTCTGAGTAGTTTAACGCCTTTTGACTTACCACACTTAGTATTACGTCAAAGATATGCTGTGCATTGTATATTCTGAACATATTTTTGTTACACTAATGCTACATGTTCGATTGCTACCAGCTTGTATTTATAATTACCCACATAGTATGTATTTGATTTTATGAATAACCACATGTGTATGCTCTTCATGCCTCATCTTAATCATCATCATCATCATCATCATCATCATTATCATCATCATCATTATCATCATCGTCATCATCATCATCATCATCTTTATTATCCCGTCGCGATGTAACCTTCGTGGTTGAAAACGACGTTAAACACCAAAATTAATAAAGAAAGAAAGATCTTTATTATCACGTTTTGCGACCTCCTTTCGTTGGTTAACTTTTTAATTTTTATTTTTTTAATTATATCATTGTGTGTCTATGCGTCCCGGTCCACCACGAAACCAGTCTTAAGTCGCACCAGGCGAAAGCGAGTTAGCGTGATCAAAAGGTACTGAGGGTCTATCTGGGTGAAATTCACTTTTTTGCAGAAACGTGTTCTGTAGACCCCAAATTATCATGACAACCAAACAATATGTCAAAATCAATCGCTAAATAGTTAAATTATTGGATTTAAATGCAATACATCCATCTAAAAAGTCAAGCATGACATCAAAATGCCCTCACTTTGACCGATAATTTGCTTAGTGTATCCCTGACAGGGCCCCAACAAGTTTGGTACCGTCGGAAAGCTCATTGCATCAGCTTTCCCGCCATGTACTGCAGTGGTTAAAAATACCCGTCCACTTCCTCCAAATAAGGAAATCGTGACGTAAACAAACTTTTAGATTGAACCAATCAGCTTTGTCTGCCTTCCAAAAAGGACTAGCAACGGCCTCCTCATTGGTCAAATCATTCCAGGGGGAAGTAACACACTACCATTTCCGTTCGCTGAACGAAACCAAAACTATGACTGACGTACGCCGATTGACAGCGATTCTCAACTGCGATTCGCTTGAAAATAACCACAAACTCCAAGATTTGTTGTCGGATTTCTTTGCCGAAGACGTTGCTGGATTCAGTGACTCCGATTCTCATGCCGAGATATGTGACGCTTGCTGAATATGCGGACGAAGAGGAGACAGACCGTCCGCTCGTCAGTGTCAAAAACCCCGTTGGCGTTTCTAATGACACTGCATCAAGTTGATCAACTACAAGAACACACGTAGTTGAGGCGAGTTGTAGAGGAGATGTGATGGAGGTGCATGCTGCAGTTCGTTAATTGCAACAGGGCTGTGATGTGCTCGAGAGAACTCGCCTTCGTTGCTGCAAAGCCAATGGAACTGGCTGCAAACAGATTAAAGTTCCCGACGCTGCACCCGGAAATACTCGTCGTGGATGTATCACCCAGTTTGATCCGGAGGAGATTGTAGCTCTACAGCTCTCAGTGCAAGACATGTATAAAGGTGAGGTTGGAGGTGGTGTCAACATTGATGTGCAAGAGCTTTTGTGGAGGAGTTCCTGTGTTTGGGATCTACATTCTGATCTGTACGTATTCCTATTCGATGCCAACAAAGTGATTGATACAAGTAAGCTGATTTTGCTCAAGTGTTTGTCAAACTAATGGACAAAAACGTAGGTGAGATACATGTAACCTCTTTATTCCTGATAATGACAGTGAACATGTTTGCTGATGTGTATGACTGACCGTTTTCCTCTACATGTATGATGTAAACACAGCCTTCAAAAATGGTGATAGTTGTTCTTTTAACCCCCTTGTTTTGCATTTAAAGGATGCATGAAAGATTAAAGTACACTTGTGCAACATTTGGAAGGGTTAGGTTAATTGTCAACCCCCGTTGCTAAGGAAAATGTGAAGCTGGTGCCTTCCAAAACTTTCAAGCCCGATTTCTCAAAATGGCCGCCGGTCAACTTCTTTCATAAAAATGGCCGTAATATCGTTATTTATTGACCTAGAGCTTTATTTTTTTTTTTAAACATCCAGGAAAGACTAACAATTTCAAAATAATAACTTACTCAAATCATCCAAATTTCGACTTAAGACTGATTTTGTGATGGACTGTCACAAATTGTAAGAAAAGGCGTAGCCTTAAATCTTAATCCTTGTTAAATAAAGTTCAATTCAATTCACTTCTCTCTCTCTTTCTCTCTCTCTCTCTCTCTCTCTCTCTCTCTCTCTCTCTCTCTCTCTCTCTCTCTCTCTCTCTCTCTCTCTCTCTCTGTATGTGTGTATGTCTGTCTGTCTGCCTCTCTGTCCCTCTCTAACTTTCTCTCTTTCTCTCTCTCTCTGTCACGTTTCAATATATCACTTAAGGTGATTATGAACCGGTTAATTACTACTAATTAACTAACCACACCACGATCCACTCTCGCAGTCATACAATTAAATAGAGTCAACAAAAGTATAAGTTTCAGACGCCTGTTTATGTATAAACTCGCCACCTCCCTCGAGCCTTCACTCAAAATATGTTCCTTTTACGTTCTCAACACGTAAAAAACCCGTGGTCACTGACAACATGCCAGTAGTATATAGAAAATTATAGTAACACGCTGATCCCGTGTAAATACAGTCAAATGAGAATGTTCTGTTCAAAAAGCTCTAGTTCATGCAGGGGTCACACACCCCACGTTGTCACTACTCCAATGAAATCACAGATAAGGAAAAGACAACGGTGGTCAACGGGGTGCGTAAGACACGGTGCACTTAGCTTTCTTTCTGTATGCTGGTTAGCCGGTATGCTGGTTAGCCGGGTTGCTGGTTATGCTTGGTTAGCCGGGTTGCTGGTTAGCCGGTTCGCTGGTTAGCCGGTCTGCTGGTTAGCCGGTCTGCTGGTTAGCCGGTTAGCGTAGCTTCCTCAGGTCCCAGCTCCAACGTCTGCAGCTAGCAGTGCCCCGTCAAAAGGCAGCCGTGCAGCGGTTACAGGAAACCGACAGAAACGAACGAAGGCTGCAAACAGAAAGCATCGGTGCACTAAACATGTCAGCTACCCCTCACCCACCACCTTAAAACATGTCATCTTTAAATATCTCATCGAGCACGTGGGCCTGCACAAAACGGACTTTTTACAACAACAAAACAGTCATTTTCCGTCCTTCTCTCCCTATCTGCAAAAACCATATACAGATTAGTATTTTAGCGTCACAGAGAGTAAATTATGCGCTAACCTGGAAAGAACAACAGAGAGTATTTCATTCCACAAACACAGACTCAACAACAGCGTTTAATAATGATTTATTACCTCAAAAGCCTATGATTGTACTCTCATGGAAGCAAAATCCGCCTCCTCTCTGGAACAGCCTCTGTTCGTCAACAGTGACCAAAAACGTCCAGAACCCCTTGTCGAATCCTTATGCGAAAGCCCTTGCCGACGAAGGAAAGTTGACGACTTGTCCTCAGCAAAATACGTGGCAGAGAGAAGAAATAATTGGTGGAAGTTCCCTTAGAGTGCCGAATATAATACTCGGTGAAAAACCATCATACTCTAGAAACTGTGTATTAGATCCTTCCCCTTCTGCCGCTGGGTGTCAAGTGTGTCGTCCTCGAGTCTCTGACAGACCACCTAGCCAAATACACGTGACTGACCTTGTCACAAAACCAGTCCAGCTATACACAATTCTGCCTCCCAAGCAGAAAAAAGACACGAGAAACTCAATCCGTGAAAATCCCGTGCGCGCTGTCAGCGAAAAACCGTCAGCCCTATGACAGCAGAAACCCCCACTGTGAAACTCGTGCACTACAAAACATCCGTGCTAGTTGAGCACTGTCAGCAAACTCTGCTGTAGCCCAATATCACGTACAGGCGCTTTCTATCATACTCGACCAAGAACAGGCACTCCACTGAGTGACACTTTCTTGGTCTCTGTCACCCGATCGTGACACTCTCTCTCTCTCTCTCTCTCTCTCTCTCTCTCTCTCTCTCTCCCTCTCTCTCTCTCTACCCCCTCACTATCTCTCTCTCTCTCTCTCTCTCCCCCTGTCTGTCTGCCTCTCTGTCTCTCTCTGTCTTTGTCTCTCTCTCTCTCTCTCTCTCTCTGTCTCTGTATGTCTGTCTGTCTGCCTCTCTGTCTCTCTCTAACTTTCTCTCTCTCTTTCTCTTCTCTCCCCTTCTCGCTCTCCCCCCATCTCTCTCTCTCTCTCTCTCTCTCTCTCCCTCTCTCTCTGTCTGTCTGTCTTCCTCTCTGTCTTTGTCTCTGTCTGTCTGTCTGTCTGCCTCTCTGTCTCTCTCTGTCTTTCTTTCTCTCTCTCTCTTTCTCTCTCCCTCTCTCTCTCTCCCCCCTCTCACTCTCTCTCTCTCTCTCTCTCTCTCTCTCTCTCTCTCTCTCTCTCTTTCTCTCTCTCTCTACTATACTACGAGTCCAAGCTATCAGACACATACTCTACTGTCTCTTCCCTCAGGATTTGTGAATTCCCACAATTGAAAGCTGAGGTCTTTCTTAATGTATTTCCATTCAGCATTTTGCTTGTTTCTATGTTACATAAGTGAAAACGGACCACACAGATATCGACGAGTCCTGTGTCGTAGGCGATGACACGTGTGTCCACGCAACTCTGCTCCTGGCCTGCGACCCCGTGGCTGGTGTGTGCTGTGAGTCGTTAACATTCAAGTAGTTATGCTTTCAATGATGTTTGTTCTGACTGAGGACACTCTATCCTAGCTCGTAAAGTATCATATGTTATTTGTAATGTTGACCTAAATGTGACATTTTACACAGATCGAGACAGTTAGCGTCATAGTCTTCTAAACGAACATTGACTCTCAAGATCTGTGTAAAACAGGGGCGGTTCACATCATTTTTGACTCACATGCGAAGCAAAAGTGAGTCTATGTACTCACCCGAGTCGTCCGTCCGTCCGTCCGTCCGGACGTCCGTCCGGAAAACTTTAACGTTGGATATTTCTTGGACACTATTCAGTCTATCAGTACCAAATTTGGCAAGATGGTGTATGATGACAAGGCCCCAAAAACATACATAGCATCTTGACCTTGCTTCAAGGTCAAGGTCGCAGGGGCCATAAATGTTGCCTAAAAAACAGCTATTTTTCACATTTTTCCCATTTTCTCTGAAGTTTTTGAGATTCAATACCTCACCTATATATGATATATAGGGCAAAGTAAGCCCCATCTTTTGATACCAGTTTGGTTTACCTTGCTTCAAGGTCAAGGTCACATGAGCTCTTCAAAGTTGGATTGTATACATATTTTGAAGTGGCCTTGACCCTGAACTATGGAAGATAACTGTTTCAAACTTAAAAATTATGTGGGGCACATGTTATGCTTTCATCATGAGACACATTTGGTCACATATGATCAAGGTCAAGGTCACTTTGACCCTTATGAAATGTGACCAAAATAAGGTAGTGAACCACAAAAAGTGACCATATCTCATGGTAGAAAGAGCCAATAAGCACCATTGTACTTCCTATGTCTTGAATTAACAGCTTTGTGTTGCATGACCTTGGATGACCTTGGGTCAAGGTCACATGTATTTTGGTAGGAACAATGTGTAAAGCAGTTCTTAGTGTATGATGTCATTGCTAGGTTTAGTTATTTGACCTTGACCCTGAAGGTCAAGGTCATGTAAAGGTCAAGGTCAAGCATGTTCTTGTTAAAGGGGGGGGGGGGATTACAACTTTTTGGGGGGACAGATCGACGACGCAAAGCGCTTAGTTCAGGGAGCGAAGCGCCCGAACCTCGTTGCGGGTCCGGAGGTTCAACAAAGTGCATGCAATGTTGGCATGAGGCGCTACCGTTTCTCGACTTTAAAAAAGCGTTTGATCTTGTTGGTCATTCAATTCTATTGAAGAAATTACAGTTGTATGTCAGAAACAGTTCAGTGTGTAACTTCTTTGCTTCCTATTTACAGGACAGATCTCAATATACTGCCCTAAACTGTAAAATATCTACTGAGGAGACTGTGAAATGCGGGGTGCCTCAAGGTTTAGTGCTTGGGCCGATCTTGTTCTGTCGGTATATCAATGATCTGCCACTGCACATTTCTGATAGTAATGTTAGAAGTGATTTTTTTGCTGACGATTCTTCTCTTCATGCAAGTGGAAAGTCTGTTCCAGTAATAGAGTCCTCCCTTCAAACAGCTTTGAACGATGTAAATAACTGGTGTAGTGCTAATGCTATGCGTGTCCATCCAATAAAAACTAAAAGTATGGTAATTGCAACCAGAGAAAAACACCAGATTTCTCCACTCAAAGTAAATCTTACTATTGGTACGCAATCAATTGAAAAAGTTCAAGAGCATCGCGTTTTAGGGGTAATTATTGATTGTGAATTCAAGTGGCAGGCACAATTACAGCATATTTGCAAGAAAGTAGCCAAGAACGTTTTCCTCTTATCCAAGTTAAAGCAATTTACGGACAGAAGGACTCTGGAAATGTTCCACCATGCTTATGTAATGCCTCACATTAATTATGTTTCGACGCTCTGGGATGGCAGCAGTGATGTCGACTTGAACAAGTTAGACTCTCTCTATCGTCGCTCGGCTAAACTTATCGTAAAGGATAATGCCTCAACATATATGAAATTAAAAATGCTTAACTTTCTTCCACTGGAAAAGCATCTCAAGTTAAACAAAGCCATTTTCATGCATAAATTGTATTACGGTAAAGTGCCGATTTACATTACATCATTATTCAATAAAGCTACCCGCAGATATGGGTCGGTCAACTTGATCCCACCGATTCCACGAATTGACCTGTATAAGACCAGTCTTGCCTTTTCGGGTACTTCAGTTTGGAATTCGTTTCCATCATCCTTTAAGCACTTAAAGTCATTAAACAGTTTTAAAAAATGTGTTAAAAACCACTTAATGTCTGAGTTGTTTAACGCCTTTTGATTTACCACACTTACGTTAGTATTACGTCAAAGATATGCTGTGCATTGTATATTCTGAACATATTTTTGTTGTACTATTGCTACATGTTCGATTGCTACCAGCTTGTATTTATAATGACCTGCATAGTATGCATTTGATTGTATAAATAACCACATATGTATGCTCTTCATGCTTCATCATCAGTATCATCATTATCGTCTTCATCATCGTCATCATCATCGTCATCTTTATTATCACGTGCTGAAATCTTCCGACCTCCTTTTGTTGGTTAACTTTTTAACTTTTTAATTTTTAATGTTTTAATTATATAATTGTGTGTCTATGCGTCCCAAGGACAGTTTGTAAGAAAAGGCGTAGCCCTAAATCTTAATCCTTGTTAAACAAGAAATTCCTCCGAGGTAGGAAAAACACCCCCGTCCTTACCATTCTCACTGCCACCAACTGAGAAGGTTATTTCCCTTTGACCATTAATATGTCCCTCTATAAGTCCTTGTAGAATCTTAATCCACCAATAACTCCCTAACCGTGTGTTTGACTGGTCCCAATTTTTTGTAAGGACCGTGTCAGGAATGTATAGAACCTGTTCACCAAGTTTGGTGACGATCGGTCCGTTCATTCTTGAGATCTATATGCGAACACAAACACACAAACAAACAAACACATCGACCGAATCCTATACACACCCCTATACCGGGGGTGTAATAAAGTTCAATTCATTCTGTTTTCTGATTGTGGTAATAAGGGAATGGATTGTTGGATTTACTCATTAAAACTTGACTGCTAAAATGAAGCAAAATTCCAGCAACATTGTTTTAAACAGTGAACGCAATGAATTATGGATTTTTGTCTGCAAAGGGCCAACTCTATATGCGTAGCGGAATTTTTGCCACGGAGATCTCACGACAATACAGCTAGGCATACGAATGACGCAAGGGTAGCTAACTACCAGTTTATTTGTAGTAACTACTGGGTGTTTCAGTGATCCAGGCAGGCCAGGGGTGCTCAGCAGATGGCTACGCGAACCTCTGCACGTCGGGGGCAGATTGCACAACCAACCTGTGCACATGTGGCACGGCCTACACCCGAAATGCCGACAGTGGTCTATGTGGTACGTATTACAAAGGACTGTCCTTAGCGTCTCAGCACCCAAACTAATAAGGAAGGCTGGAGAGAAACGGCTTAGAACTTCAGGTGCGTTCTTAAAGGCACACTGCCTTTGTTAAAAATAGTTCAACTCACCATCTCAGATCTGTTCGGCGCCTGGTTTGAGTAGCTTTTTAAGAAATTAATTCATTAAAAAAAGTCCAACTCACCTGAGCAAGCAGTCAAGGTGTTGAAAGGTGACATGTTTCCAAGTGAAGGAATGGTCTTATCCGATATAAAGGCCTGGTCGGATGAAACATGGTTTAATACGCAGCACGGAGCAAGAACCTTCTGTTGTGCTGCACCATGCACCACTCTGGAGCTCTCTTCCCTTCTCTGTCAGACACTGCACCTCTCTCAGCTCTTTCAAACAACAGTTGAACACTTTCTTTTTCACACAATATTACACCAACCCGGCCTGATGTCTTTTCCATTCCATTTCTACATGTACTCCTCTCCCTTAAAGTTGGTATGATTGGTGTGAACAGTACATGTGGTGATTTTTGTCCGTATGAGTAATTGTTTTATGTAGGTTGTACATTTAATTGTTCTATTTTGCATATGTTTTTTTTTAAAGAGACATATGTTAGGCACTTACAAATGTCCAGTTATTAGTGTTATTATTAAACCGACATTAGAATAATAAGAGGCTTAGTGGATTCGCTCTGTCTGTTTGTTTGTTTGTTTGTTTGAGGCGGGCGGGCAGTGAGTCGGTCGGTGTTTGTCGGGTAAGACGTGTATCTCTGGGTCAATTAAGCTCAAATGTTGTGAAATTGTAAGGAATAGGCTTTGTTTTTTGCATGCACAAAATTACATTCCTAACGGTAGTCAAACGGAAGATATTAGCTTTTAACGGACAAACCGAGCCAGGGGACGAAACCAGGGGACGAAACCCACTGACGTGTGCTGGAATTCCCGCAGGTTACTTCCCTATCCCCTTTTTGGTTCACTGATCTATATTTTTAGATCAGTGTTTTGGTTTGACAGCCGCCATGCTTTTGTTCAATTTCATTTTACGTGCTCCGATATTTGGATGCTTCGTTGGGCGGTAACAGTGGAGTTTGTTTTATTGGTGTGTGTGGTTCCGTGGTACGGACTCGTTTGCCAAATAATGTTTTGGTCTTATGTTATTACTAGCATTTTGTTTCTCACTTCGACTCTATATATTCTATAAGAATCAGACTGTGTAAAAGTATTACCATCAACATACTCAGTTTGCTGAAAAATAACTTTGATTTGAGTTATCTCCCTTCCTTAGGAACGTTTTAGAAGATAGTCGAGATTCAGGGCTAAAAACATATACATATTTTTATATTCGGATTAAAAACAAGCTCTTACATTTAAAAAATATAAAAATTATGATTAAAATTAAATTTCCGAAATCGATATAAAAACAACTTCATCTTATTCCTTGTCTGTCTGTCTCTGTTCTCTTAGCTTCCCCTCTCTGTCGGTGACTACTCTCTCTCTCTCTCTCTCTCTTTCTCTCTCTTTCTCTCTCTCTCTCTCTCTCTCTCTCTCTCTCTCTCTCTCTCTCTCTCTCTCTCTCTCTCTCTCTCTCTCTCTCTCTCTCTCTCTCTCTCTCTCTCTCTCTCTCTCTCTCTCTCGGGGGTCAAGGTCGACCACGAATGGCGCAGGAGGGAAAAATGTTCACAGTGCAGACAAGATGGATATTTTTCAAGTTCAAAGTGGCTATATCAAAGTTTGAGTCTCAAGAACTATACAAGTGAAAGTCTAAAGTGATTGTGTGCAGAAATTTACTGAAAATGATTGAGGTAGGACTTTGGAGGGCCAGTATTGGTCGTTTTCATTTGGCTTGTGTGGCAAAACATTTCTTGAACCGGCTTCGTGCTCATCCCGTGTATGGTGACAGTTCTGAAATCAGTGTCAGCGACGTGTGCATTACTTGGGGATGCCTTGTTTTTCTTGCGAACATCGTGTGCTGCTTCAAAGATGTTGCGGAAAGTGCTTTTAGTACGCCATTCCCACCCCTGGGAACTGTGACTTATAATTCGACAACAGTGACTGGCCATTTGTCAGTGCCAAGCGATGACCTTGTACACCTGTCACCGATGGCGGTGACCTTTCCGCACGCGCAGCACGCGCCATCTTTGTGCCTGGCAGTGATTGCCTTCGCGATACGACGCTTGAGATTGAGCAATGATGTAGAGGAAAACCCTGGGCCTGCTGTCAGTGGCAGTAGCGAAAGTAGTGGTGGTGGTGCGGAGTCAACTGCAGTGGCAGATAGCATCAAACACTTAGAGCAGTCGGTGCAGCAGAAGCTGGATGTCGTTCTGGCAACCATGCAAACACAGGCGGACTTTCTCAAACGACAAGAAGACATGCTTAGAAAACAAGAGACATTGATGAAGAAATTTGGGGATGAGCAAGAGACAATGAAAAAGTCCCTCAAGAAGAACGAACAGTCGATCTCCAACCTCTCCTCACAACAAGACGATCTGTATCGTGTGTTGACTAGCCTCGAGGCAGAGGTTGACAGGCTGGAGGGGTTTTCCCGTCGCAACAACGTCAAGTTTTTCGGAATACCAGAAGAAGTTGGCGACACCGATGCTGACTGTGTTGTTGCAGTGAAAAACGTTCTTGACACCTACATTCCTCAGAAGCAGTGGGAGCCTGACGTCATCGAGCGAGCGCATCGCCTCGGCAAACCCAACCCCAAGAATCCCAACCCCCGCCCTATCATTGCCAAGTTCCAACGTTGGGGCGATGCGATGCGTCTCATGAAAGACCGTGAGGCACGAAGCGACATGGAGCACGACAACCTGAGAGCGGCCCAAGATCTCACCAGACGGCAGACCCAGAAGCTGAAACAGCTGAGGGAGGAGGGGAAGACGGCCTACTACACAAACGGCAAGCTACGCTTCCATGACAACCCCAGAAACAACGATGATCGCCGTGCTGACAACCGCCGGCCGGGTGGCCCCGGTTTGTTGACAAACACCGACTCGGAGACGCCCCCTGATCACGAGGAACGTCAACCAATCAGCGAAGTAGAAATAGAGCGTGACGTCAGTGACACTCAGGGTCACAGCCGTGACACTGAAGAAAATTCCGGTCGGAATTCCGGGCAGAGTGACGCCAGAGATAAGCGTGTGACCCGCTCAGCCAATCGGCAGGGCCACAAAGACATGACATTGGGTGGCGATAGTGGAGGTGGTGGGTACTCGGCCTACATTCGCAACGTGCGTGGAACTCCCACCCGTGCAGGAAACAGCGAATAGGGGCGTGGCCAAGGCTATGACAATGCAAACAAACAAGACACACAAGCACATGACAAAAACACACCTGATGTAAACAATGTTGCAACAGCAAATAAGGACAAATTGAATACTTCTTTTTCATTTCTTTGTTGGAATATAAATGGGTTGATTGCCAAGCTAACTGACCCTGATTTTGTTGATTACATAACTTCTTTTGATGTTTGCTTTTTGTCTGAAACCTTTACTTTGCCAAGCTTTGACTTCAGTACCTATTTTAGTGATTTCATTGTTCTTCATTCACCAGGTGTGAAACTGACCAAGATGGGCCATGTTTCTGGTGGAACTGTTATGTTGATTCGTAAATGTCTGTCGGATTTTGTTGAGACTATTGATACCAAGAGTGAAAATGTTTTGTGCGTAAAACTTTCAAAAGAATTGTTTGGTTGTGAGAAAGACATGATGTTTATTGGTCTGTATAATCATCCAGTGGGCAGTGTGTACTATGATAAAAAAGATTATGATTGTACTCTAGAAATGCTAGAACAGTTTATTTTGTCTTTAATGGAAGCTGGCAGGGATGTGTACTATTTACTTGGAGGTGATGTGAACGCCCGAATAGGGGATTGGTGTCTTGAATGTGTTGATGAAGAAGATGATGATGAGGATGGTAATGTTTTTGAAAGAAAATCACAAGATGTTTTGACAAATAACTTTGGTAAAATACTGATTCAGTTTTGCTGCATGTTTCACCTTGTACCTCTGCATGGATTAGTACAACCAGGTTTCGATGATAAATTCACTTTTGTGTCTGAAAGAGGAAATAGTACTATTGATCACTTTTTGTCTTCAGTTGATTTTGTTGAATATGTAAATATGTTTTCTGTTGTCAACCGCATTGAGTCTCATCATATGCCTGTTCGGCTAGATGTGTGTGCTGCCCTAAAAATTGACGCTGATGTAGACAGTGAGAATAAGACTAGTTCAGAGAAACTGACTTGGGATTCCTCCAAAGCTAGTGTATTTTTAGATTTTCTTTCTTCACGTGAAGGTCAAACTGCCATCGATGACGCTGCTGCATGTATTGATGATAACTCTGACGCTGCCTTGACAATGTTTGTAAACACGCTTTTAGAAGCGGGTCGGTGCATGCGACGCACGGTGTTTTTTGGAGGCCGTCAGCGTCGTACGAGCCGATGGTTTGACACAGAGTGTAGGGAGGGAAAACGTGAAGTTAATAGATTACTTAGTCGGTACTCTCGCACTAGAAAGGTTGAGGATAAACTACAGTATTTGCAAAAAAGATCTGAATATCAAAATATGATAAAAGAGAAAAAGAAAGCACATAGAAAATCAGTACAAGATTCTTTACTAGAAAACAGAAAAAATCCTTCCATGTTCTGGTCAACGGTAAAGCGGTCTCGCCCAAGGGAGAGAAACCGTGCAACTATAAATATCGATGTCTGGAAAGATCACTTTGAAAACATTTTGGGACAGCACACAGCTTCAACGCCTGAACAAAACGAAAATGTAATAAATGAAGAAAGTGAGGAAGATGTACATATTTATGAATTGGATGAACAAATTTCGTTAGCTGAGGTAAAACAAGCCATTCGAAAATTAAAAGCAGGGAAAGCTTCTGGTATTGATGAAATACCAGCAGAATTTCTAAAAGCAGCTGAGGATATTGTTGCCCCTTTTCTCACTAAGTTCTTTAACCGTGTTTATTGTTACGCATTATAGTAACATTGGATTTTATTTCCATGGGTGACACCCTTAAGTCATTTCCTTGCGAGACGGAACGCCGTAAAGAGAGATGACGTCAAAAGCGTGACGTCAAAAAGGAAGAATGACACAGAGGAAAACACGAGGTTGGAAATGGTTATGATAGATCTCTACGCCTACACCGTAGGAAAGATCATTAGATTTGCAAATTCATACGATGATTTCTATCAATAAAGACTTGAGATATTTGTCTTTTGTACTTCGCGTTAAAAGATGTATGGAAGAGTTGTTTTATTGAATTGTTTTGAGACACGTGCGAAGGCCTATATTCGTAGCGTAGAGTTTTACTTTGAGTCCATTCACCAAGATCAGTTGATTCTCGTTCCATTTTGGAGAACAATTCAAGTTTTTTTTCTCGGGAGTTATATTTCATCACAAACCTGAATTATGCAGGTTTAGATGCTGTTTAGATGCTGGTTAGACGCTCGTGTAGATGCAAGCTGGAGATGAATCGGACGCCAACTGAGAGAGAGATGGAACCGTGTTAAAGAACTGATATCACCGTTCACCCCATCGCCGAGATATCCAGGGCATCATCATCGTCATTCACCTCATCGTCGAAGACATCAAGGGCATCCTCAACATCGTTCGTCACATCATCAAGGACATCATCATCACCGTTGAACTCATCGTCAAGACATTAAACTTTAAAGACATCATCTTCATCACCGACGCCGTGTATAAACACTCCGAGAGCTTACAGTCGCTCATTTCGGCAAGATCAAACCTCTCACACCTGATCCTTGACCTGTAGTGCCGAGTACGTCGATGCATGAAGATGAGTAACCAAAATTAAAGCCGTTTTCACTCATTGTAGTTGTGTTCGTCCAGTTGCTTCCAGTGTTTATTCTTTCTGTCGATACATTTGAGTCTGTCTATCGTTCAATTAAGTTAAAAAGAACCACGCATATCACTAACTATAAAAGCGAACAGCCGCCAAATAATCATACCCTAGACAACATTAACAAAATTCGAGATTCAATCTTGAAAGAGCCGGACACGTGAAAATCCTCCCATCGGATTGTGACATATTGGTTGCCTCGTCCGGGATAGGCTATTTCGTTTAGATACATGTGAAGAAATTGTCTTGTGTGGTTTGTGTGTATTCATTGATCATTCATTAGTTAAGTAATTAGTATATGTTTATTCGTGTATTTATTTAAAGGAAAACTATAGTGTAGTATGGGTAAAAACTCACTGTAGATCACATCCTTAATGAAGGTAAACTAAATAACACAACCTTACTGAAGGTAAAAACAAAATGTAACTCTCGAAGAAAAACAAAACAAAACTGGAAAGTGAAAGTTAGATCACTTTCATCTACCTGTAGATCTAGTTCTAGCAGGTAGGATTAGTTGGCAACATTCTGTTGGGGAACGGCTCAAATTCCTTTCTAAGTAGAACCAACGAAACAAAAAGGAAGTCGAAATGGAGATATTTCGCAAAAACATTTTGAACTAGTTTATTTACGTTCACGCACATGGGAAAAGTCATTTGACTATTTGTGGTGACAGATTCAATGGACAGAGTCTGAGTATCTAGCTAATAAACTATTCATAATATTGAAGATCACGGATACTTTCTTAGTGTTGAAATTAGCTAATTCAATTAGTTCTAAGAAATTTTCTAGATAGAAACCGTGGGATCTTTATATACGTTGGATTACGTATGGTGATAGACTAGAGTGATAATACTGGGAGTCGAGCCGCAGTTGTATTGACCACTCTAGGTCACAGAACGAATGTTTACGAGTTGACAGTAACATTGTTCAGTTACAGTTTGTAATAACTGATTTTTTCCATAAATGCGAAGTAGGTTCGAGATAGTCTGTGATGAGATAAATTCCATGCACAGTACCCGATATAGAAACTTCGCACGTCCTCAAATTTGGAGTGAAGGCGTGTGGTGAGACTGACGTAGAAAGCCAGACAGGTAAGATGGCTACTTCAGTGGATGCAGCCCTGGAAGCGACGAGGATTTTGATGGATAAAGGGAAGTTACTTGGTTTGGAGGGATCTGAGTTGCGTGATTTTGTTCTGGAATGTGAGCGTGAGAATGGTGAACGTGCGGAGCGTGCACGTGAACGTGCTGAACGTGCGGAAATTGCCGATGCTGAACGTAAACGCGCCGACGCTGAACGTGAACGTGAACGTGCCGACGCTGAACGTGAACGTGAACGCGCCGACGCTGAACGTGAACGTGAACGTGAACGTGCCGACCGTGTTGAACGTGAAAGAGAAGAACGCGAGCAACAAACTCGACTCGAGGAGTTGAGGATTCAGGTCGAATTAGCTCGCGCAACAAACTCACGCGATCGCGGAGGCGATGAAGAAGAAGGAAATCAGAACAATAACAATCACAGAAATCATAGACCTCGCGATACCGATAACTACCAACCGAAGTTACCATTCCTCGGAGACAAAGACGATGTAGAAGCGTTCCTTCTGCAATTTGAACGTCATGCTGAAGCATCACACTGGGACCCTAACACTTGGTCTGTACGTTTGTCCGCACTGCTAAAAGGTAAAGCACGCACTGCTTACACCAAGATGAAAGTCGCTGATGCACGCGACTACGCATTGCTCCGAAAGACTTTGCTGGAAAGATTTCAGATTACCGCGGAAACATACAGACAAAGATTCAGAAACACACGGAAAGAAAACGCTGACTCGTACAAAGAGTTCATTACTCAGATTTCTTTGTTCCTCGATCGCTGGGTTGAAATGTCCAATATCGGAGAAAGTTTCGATGATTTCAAAGACCTCATACTGACGGAACAAGTGTATGAAAGCATGCCTACTGAACTCGTCACGTACGTGAAGGATAGAAAACCAAACAGCATTGATGACGTGATCGACACCGTAACTCTCTACGAAGAAAACCGACCCAAAGAAAGCCGTAGACATGGGAAGAAACCTGAAGAGAGAGGACACAAGGCAACACACGGGACGAATTCCACAAACAAGGACAAGGACGAAGGAAATAAAAGCAGAACCAGCGTCAAATGTTTCAGATGTGGAAAATTGGGCCATTTCAAGAAGGATTGTCGCCAGCCTCCGAAAGATGAATCAGCCAGTGCCGCATTTCAAGACGAGAATGACATCGAGGGGAATGCGACACATGATCAACTGTGCGACAAATGTGTTCACAAGAAATTCACCAAACTGTCCCAAATCGTAGTTGAAGGCCAGGTAGTCACTGCTTTCCGCGACACCGGAAGCACCTCTACGATTGTTGATTCCAAACTAGTACCAGCTAGCAAGATTACTACGCGCACAAAAGAAACGTCTTTGGCGAAGAAATCAGTGAAAGAGAAACTATCGGTCGCACACGTTTACATGGACACGCCGTACTTCGTGGGAGAAACCGAAGTTAGCGTCATGGAGAATCCTGTCCATCCTGTGTTGATTGGAAACTCGATGGGTGTAGGATCGGAGAAAATCGAGACACCTGTATATCCAGTCCGTGAGACCGTAATCCCTGAAACCACTGCAACAGCCGTTACCCGAGGACAAGAAAAACGTGAAGAGGAGGGGAATGCGTCAATTCCCAGTTTTCCTATGGAAGGAAAGATCTTCACCGTTGCTGATCTAAAGAGAGAACAGCAAGACGACAAAAGCCTTGAGAAATTACATGTGTTGGCACGAACGAATGTAACTCGAGGGCGAGTTCAGTTCATCTATGACAAGGACGTGTTATATCGCCAATACAGTGACAAGCAAGGAAAGGACCACCGACAAGTAGTAGTACCTCACAAGATGCGAGCAAAGGTATTGTCCACCGGACACGATACGGCGATGTCGGGCCATCTCGGACAGAAGAAATCAAGAGAACGGATTTGGCAAGATTTTTTTTGGCCGGGGATCGTGGGTGACATCAAACGCTACTGCAGTTCTTGTGACGTGTGCCAACGTACTATGCCAAAAGGACGGACGAGGAAGGTACCTCTGGGAAAGATGCCTCTGATTGAAACTCCGTTCAAGCGTGTAGCCGTTGACATAGTAGGACCAATCAAACCCATGTCTGAGACAAAGAAGCAGTATATCCTAGTGATGGTGGATTTCGCGACCAGATATCCTGAAGCTGTTGCTCTCAAAGACATAAAGGCAGAAACCGTGGCTGACGCGCTATGGACATTCTGGACAAGATTGGGACTTCCAGAAGAAGTATTGACCGACAACGGAGCGCAGTTCACCAGCGAGTTGATGACTCAAGTCAACCAACTGCTCGCAATCAAGGGATTGACAACTTCACCTTGGCATCCTCAATGCAATGGTGTTGTAGAACGTTTCAATGGAACTTTGAAAGCGATGCTCAAGAAGATGACTTTTGAACAACCGACCAAGTGGGACCAGTACTTGCCAGCACTACTGTTCGCATACCGAGAAGTTCCCCAAGATTCACTTGGATTTTCTCCTTTCGAACTTCTGTATGGGCGGACAGTGCGTGGACCAATGCAAGTATTGCGTCAACTGTGGACGGAAGAAGAAAGCAACGACGAGATACGCACGACGGCTGAACATGTTATTGATCTGCGAAATCGCATTGAAGAAACGTGCAAGATCGCCCGCGACCATCTCGCCAAGTCAGCAATACGACAAGCTCACTTCTACGACAAGAAGACGAAGAAGAGAGAACTCATTGTCGGCACCAGAGTTTTGCTTCTACTGCCAACGAAACACAACAAGCTAGAACTTGCATGGAAGGGACCATACGTGATCGAGGAGAAGATCAACTCATTTGATTACAAGATCAAAGTGGGTCGCCAGACTCGTGTCTATCACATCAACCTTTTGCGAGAGTACCATGAACGAGAAATGATCGCTGAACCAGAGAAACTTCCAGAAGAAGTGGTGGAACAGAGCGCGATAGTCGTCGAAGATCTGGAAGAACAAGATGACGAAATATTCGCCAACATGGGACCTGATCCCAGCATACTCATTCCGTCTACAAAACGTACCGAGAATGAGAAAGATGTACATGTAGCTGACACATTGACGGCAAGACAACAACGTGAAGTCAGAGACGCATGTACAGAATTCAGCGCATCGTTGACTGATGTACCAAAAGCTACGACTCTAGAAATCTGCAACATCAAGATGACTGATGATCGACCTGTGTACGTGAAACCACGACCCATACCTCATGCGTTAGTGGACGTGGTGGAACGTGAAGTGAAGGAGATGTTGGATTTGAAGGTTATCGAACCAGCCACTTCACCCTACAACGCTCCGATAGTGATCGTGAAGAAAGCACAAGGTAAAGCAGTGCGTTTCTGCAATGATTTCAGAGAAGCAAATAAAGTCATCGAGAACGACGCTGAACCAATCACAGATGTGGAACATCTATTCTCTGAACTCGCCGATGCACGATACTTCAGCAAGTTGGACTTGACCAAAGGATATTGGGCGATTCCCATCAAAGAGGAAGACCGAGACAAGACAGCGTTTACGACCTCATTAGGGCAAATGAGGTGGATCAACATGCCATTTGGATTGAAGACCGCGGGCAGCGTTTTCAACCGGATGATGCGGAAGCTCCTGGGTCCTCTCAATCGCAAAGACGTCTACCATTTCATGGATGACATCCTGATCGCGACTGCAACATGGGAACAACACATTGAAGCGATCAAGGCCGTCCTGAAAGCCCTGAAAGACGCCAACCTTGCAGCGAAACCCTCCAAGTGCTACTTCGGTTATGAACAACTGCAGTATCTGGGACATGAGATCGGAAGAGGGAAGAGATGGCCTGTCGACGACAAGGTCGACAAGATACAAAAGGCTCAACCTCCTACCACCAAGAAGGAACTGAGAGCTTTTTTAGGTCTGACCGGTTTTTATAGGATTTACGTCCCGGCGTATTCCTCGATCGCAGCACCACTGACAGACAAGACCAAAAAGCAAGAACCGGAAAAGGTCAAGTGGACTCCTGCCTGTCAGGTGGCGTTCGACACACTGAAAGCCAAGCTAGCTGAACAACCGATCATCCAGATGCCAGACCATACACTCCCATACATCCTCAGAACTGATGCTTCAGACAAAGGAATGGGAGCTGTTCTACTTCAAGACAAGGGAGAAGGTCTGCAGCCGATCGCGTATGCCAGCAAGAAGCTGTCAGAGACAGAACAGAAATATGCCACCGTAGAGAAAGAATGCTTAGCGACCGTCTGGGGAATCCAGAAATTTGAGCGTTATCTCTACGGAAGACATTTCATACTGGAGACGGACCATCAACCTCTTCAGTATCTACAGCGGATGAAACCAACCAATGCCAGACTGATGCGCTGGGCATTGCAACTTCAACCGTACGTCTTCACCGTGAAGATCATTCCCGGCAAAGACAACATTGGAGCAGACTACCTCAGCCGTGCTACCATGAACTGAGGGAGACCATGGCAATGGTCGTCACAACTCAGAGATACTACCTGATTGTGAAGGGAATTCTGATCATAGATCCACGGAAACAATTAGTAGAATGTTATACACATATAGTATTAATGTAACTATTATGCATGTTCATAGATTATATAAAATCTTCCTTTCCAAGGGCGTGTGTTACGCATTATAGTAACATTGGATTTTATTTCCATGGGTGACACCCTTAAGTCATTTCCTTGCGAGACGGAACGCCGTAAAGAGAGATGACGTCAAAAGCGTGACGTCAAAAAGGAAGAATGACACAGAGGAAAACACGAGGTTGGAAATGGTTATGATAGATCTCTACGCCTACACCGTAGGAAAGATCATTAGATTTGCAAATTCATACGATGATTTCTATCAATAAAGACTTGAGATATTTGTCTTTTGTACTTCGCGTTAAAAGATGTATGGAAGAGTTGTTTTATTGAATTGTTTTGAGACACGTGCGAAGGCCTATATTCGTAGCGTAGAGTTTTACTTTGAGTCCATTCACCAAGATCAGTTGATTCTCGTTCCATTTTGGAGAACAATTCAAGTTTTTTTTCTCGGGAGTTATATTTCATCACAAACCTGAATTATGCAGGTTTAGATGCTGTTTAGATGCTGGTTAGACGCTCGTGTAGATGCAAGCTGGAGATGAATCGGACGCCAACTGAGAGAGAGATGGAACCGTGTTAAAGAACTGATATCACCGTTCACCCCATCGCCGAGATATCCAGGGCATCATCATCGTCATTCACCTCATCGTCGAAGACATCAAGGGCATCCTCAACATCGTTCGTCACATCATCAAGGACATCATCATCACCGTTGAACTCATCGTCAAGACATTAAACTTTAAAGACATCATCTTCATCACCGACGCCGTGTATAAACACTCCGAGAGCTTACAGTCGCTCATTTCGGCAAGATCAAACCTCTCACACCTGATCCTTGACCTGTAGTGCCGAGTACGTCGATGCATGAAGATGAGTAACCAAAATTAAAGCCGTTTTCACTCATTGTAGTTGTGTTCGTCCAGTTGCTTCCAGTGTTTATTCTTTCTGTCGATACATTTGAGTCTGTCTATCGTTCAATTAAGTTAAAAGGAACCACGCATATCACTAACTATAAAAGCGAACAGCCGCCAAATAATCATACCCTAGACAACATTAACAAAATTCGAGATTCAATCTTGAAAGAGCCGGACACGTGAAAATCCTCCCATCGGATTGTGACATTTATGACACTGGTGTGTTTCCTAAACAATGGAGTCAGTCCGTGATAGTTCCTTTACTGAAAAAGGGTGATGTAAATAATCCTGGAAATTATAGGGGCATTTCCCTCCTGAGTACTATTAGTAAAGTTTTTACTTCCATCCTAAATAGGCGTCTGTATAAATGGGCAGAGAGTGAACACAAGATATGTGAAGAACAAGCTGGTTTTCGAAAAAACTATTCAACTATTGATCATCTTTTTACACTTGTGACTATGATTAAGAAATGTCTGTATGGACAAAGGAGAAGTAAACTGTACGTTGCTTTTATTGATTATTTGAAAGCTTTCGATTCTGTAGACAGGGATAGTTTGTGGGTCGTTCTTCAAAAAATAAAAACTTCGACGAAAATGCTCCGTATGCTACAAGGGATTTATGATTCTGTCCAGTCATGTGTAAGATGGGGCCCTGAAGTGTCTGACTTTTTTGATTGCCCTGCCGGGGTGAAACAAGGCTGCATGTTGTCTCCCCTGATTTTTTCCCTGTTAATTACTGAAGTAGCCGATAAAGTAACCTCAAATGGAAGGCATGGTGTTCAGTTTTTGCCTGGATTACAAGAAATTGTTTTGCTTCTTTTTGCTGACGATATTTGTTTGATTTCTACAACACCTGTTGGACTACAAAACCAATTGAACAATCTTGAACAAGCCTCCTCTGCCCTTGGCCTCAGTGTAAATTTAAAGAAAACAAAAGTAATGGTTTTTCGGAAAGGCGGTCATCTATCTAAGACAGAAAAATGGTTTTATCAAGGTAAACCTATGGATGTTGTAAACAGTTATAAATATTTGGGTGTCACATTGACAACAAAATTATCATTTGACATTGCTTTAGAAGAATTTGCAGGCAGAGCCAAGGGAAAAGTGGTAGAAATCATGAAAACAATGTGGAGCTTAGGTAGCATGGATGTTAGTGGTTTTTTTTAAATTGTTTGATGCACTAGTAAAACCTATGCTTTTGTACGCCTCTGAAATATGGGGTATCACACGCTTTCGTTCTGTTGAATCTCCGCATTTGTTTGCTTGTAAAAGATTTTTGAATGTTTTACCAAGAACTCCAAACGCGATGGCATATGGAGAACTCGGTCGTTTCCCTTTATTCATTGACAGTACTGTCAGTGTTATCAGGTACTGGCTAAAGCTGCAGAACATGTTTTTGGTTAGATTACCTAGACAAGCGTACGAGATGGATAAAAAAAGATTTTCAAGGTTACCCGGAAATGAGGTTGATTTGCAAAATTGGGCTTGCTCGGTAAAGCGTTGTTTGGATATGTGTGGGTTTTCCTTTGTATGGCTGAATGGTGGTGTTGTTCATGAAAAAGCTTTTCTGCGTGCGTTTAGACAGCGTTTGATTGACTGCTATAAGCAGGAATGGTTTGGTAAGATAATGGAAAGTGATAGATTTTCAACGTATAGTTCGTTCAAGTCTTTATTGCAGCCGGAAAAATACCTAACAGATATCACACTTACTAAATTTAGAAACATTTTTGTCAAACTACGCCTAGGTATTATTGACCTGAATGGAAACAAACGCTATAGTGCTGTACCAAACACGTGCCCGTTTTGTCCTGCTGTGGAAAACGAAATACATTTTCTGCTACATTGCCCAAAATACCAGGATCTACGTGTAAAATATATTTTGAAATATTTCACTGACAATGTACATGTACCACCCTTGATTTTTCTGCTACAAAATGAGAGTATATACATTAATAGAGCTGTAGCCATGTATTGTTATTATGCCATGAAAACACGTGATGAAGAAATTTCAAACAGGCAATTGTTGCTATGACTGATACTTTGAGACAAAATTTGTAAATTTTCGTGCCACGATATATATTTCTCTTGTTTCTGTACAACCATGAAATTTTGTTGTGGATTTTTATTCCTATTTTTTCCTGTGTCTTTTGTAAACCCCCATGCGTATATGCCGGTGGCCTCGCATTAAAATTCCTGAGTTCCTGAGTTCTCTCTCTCTCTCTCTCTCTCTCTCTCTCTCTCTCTCTCTCTCTCTCTCTCTCTCTCTCTCTCTCTCTCTCTCTCTCTCTCTCTCTCTCTCTCTCTCTCTCTCTCTCTCTCTCTCAGTCTCTCTCTCTAGCTCTCTCTCTCTCTCTCCCTCCCTCTCTCTCTCTCTCTGAATATGGTTTGAAACAGTTTTGCGTGACTTAAGGTCGCGGCCGGTTTGTAACCATGTCCCACCCCCGTTTCACCACATGGCGGCGTATTGACCCGTTATGGTCAACCCTTGTTATTATTGTTGTTATATTAATAGAAGGGGTGTGCCTTTACAAATACGTCTTCCTGTGCAAATCATCTTGCGAGTCATCTTTAATCCACTCATGTCGTGATATCTCCTTTCTTCCTTTTTTGGTTAACTTCCCCACGTAAGAGCATGTATGAGAATCGTTTGTAATCGTTTGTAACTCAAAGATAGGGTTAATAATCCGCTTACTTCCAAAAAAAGTTCATGGATAATTATGTAACATTGTCACGTCACAATTCAAGTCATTTTTCGCAGGGTTAAGAGGCGTGGGTCGTTAGCAAGGGAATCATCTGTTGAATGCATGATCGTCATTTTGCATTTGGTAAAACACATGTCAAACAGCAACAGGGGATGGGTGGGGGTGGAGCGCATGCCAGAACTCAACAGTGGTAAGAGGGAGGACGCGCACGCTCCCGTACTTACGCCATGAAGCAAAACAGTAGCAAATCAGCCAGTTGTGATTATACAAAGGACTATGAGTAAGCGTATGCCTGCCTGACTGACTGACTGCTTGAAACAATGACTGAAGCAACTATTATTCGGGAATTGACGATTGGCTGGCTGAATGACCGATTCAAGGATCTATGGACTGACCACACTTTTCATTGTTTCAGAGCTAAGTGATTCCACAGCTTTGCACGGAGGGTCCTGCTCAGACACAACACCTTGTGTGGTTAATTCCAACCTTCAGTGCGTGAACTCCATCTGTCTGTGTAATGCTGATTTTAACCTTAACATACACACTGGGACATGCGGTGAGTCTATAATTGCTTGATTGTCAGTGAAAATGATGATTGCTACTCTTCATCTCTAGTCTTTCGATAAACTGTTTGCATTGGTTTGTTTGATTTTCAGAAATCACAAAACTTTTGTCATTATCTTTTAATATTCTTTTAGGGATGCTTTACTAAATTGTCAGTGGATATTGCACTTTGGTCATAGTCTGTCGACAATTTTGTTTTCAATGCTGGGTTTCCAATAGAAATCACAACCACAAAGCTTCTACCATAGTCCTTCAATAATTGTGTTCGAATATATTTAACTGGATTTTCAGAGGCTATTACAGAAAACACTGTTGGCCATAGTTGCACCTCGAGTGACACAGATTCGTGTGACGACACAATGACGTGTGCGGTTGACGCCGGGTCTGAGATGTGTGTGTGCAGAGCAGGAACAACGGGAAGCCCAGGGAACTCTTGCGGTACGTTAAGCCAAGATCATGGGTCATGTTTTAACACCTTCGCATTTAAATGCTTATTTTATAGTCATCCATTGATTTGAGAAGACAACAAAACATACCAAACTGCAAAGCATGACATAAACAATAAGGATACACAAATGAACCAACAGCATATGTTTTTGTATGACTGTGGGTAGTTGACACGTCACAAAACACGGCGGAAAATGGCGACCAATTTCTTGCACAGCGACAGTTCACTTTCTTCAACCAAGGCCAGTACTTTCATACATGACAAAGGAAAGCAAATGAGGTCTGAATACTAACGTTGTAGTGTTACTGTGTGTCACGTTTCAATATATCACTTAAGGTGATTATGAACCGGTTAATTACTACTAATTAACTAACCACACCACGATCCACTCTCGCAGACATACAATTAAATAGAGTCAACAAAAGTATAAGTTTCAGACGCCTGTTTATGTATAAACTCGCCACCTCCCTCGAGCCTTCACTCAAAATATGTTCCTTTTACGTTCTAAACACGTAAAAAAACCCGTGATCACTGACAAAATGCCAGTAGTATATAGAAAATTATAGTAACACGCTGATCCCGTGTAAATACAGTCAAATGAGTATGTTCTGTTCAAAAAGCTCTAGTTCATGCAGGGGTCACACACCCCACGTTGTCACTACTCCAATGAAATCACAGATAAGAAAAGACAACGGTGGTCAACGGGGTGCGTAAGACACGGTGCACTTAGCTTTCTTTCTGTATGCTGGTTAGCCGGTATGCTGGTTAGTCGGGTTGCTGGTTAGCCGGTTTGCTGGTTAGCCGGTTCGCTGGTTAGCCGGTCTGCTGGTTAGCCGGTCTGCGTAGCTTCCTCAGGTCCCAGCTCGAACGTCTGCGGCTAGCAGTGTCCCGCCAAAGGCAGCCGTGCAGCAGTTACAGGAACACGAAACGAAACGAAGGCTGCAAACAAAAAGCATCGGTGCACTAAACATGTCTGCTACCCCTCACCCACCACCTTTAAACATGTCATCTTTAAATATCTCATCGAGCACGTGGGCCTGCACAAAACGGACTTTTTACAACAACAAAACAGCCATTTTCCGTCCTTCTCTCCCTATCTGCAAAAACCATATACAGATTAGTATTTTAGCGTCACAGAGAGTAAATTATGCGCTAACCTGGAAAGAACAACAGAGAGTATTTCATTCCACAAACACAGACTCATCAACAGCGTTAAATAATGATTTATTACCTCAAAAGCCTATGATTGTACTCTCAATGGAAGCAAAATCCGCTTCCTCCCTGGAACAGCCTCTGTTCGTCAACAGTGACAAAAAACCTCCAGAACCCCTTGTCGAATCCTTATGCGAAAGCCATCGCCGACGAAGGAATGTTGACGACTTGTCCTCAGCAAAACAGGTGCAGTGAGAAAGTAATAACTGGTGGAAGCTCCCCTAGAGTGCCGAATACAATATTCGGTGAAAAACCATCATACTCTAGAAACTGTGTATTAGGTCCTTCCCCTTCTGCCGCTGGGTGTCAAGTGCGCCGCCCTTGTGTCTCTGTCAGACAACCTAGCCAATAACACGTGACTGACCTTGTCACAAAACCAGTCCAGCTATACACAATTCTGCCTCCCAAGCAGAAAAAAGACACGAGAAACTCAATCCGTGAAAATCCCGTGCGCGCTGTCAGCGAAAAACCGTCAGCCCTATGACAGCAGAAACCCCCACTGTGAAACTCGTGCGCTACAAAACATCCGTGCTCGTTGAGCACTGTCAGCAAACTCTGCTGTAGCCCAATATCACGTACAGGCGCTTTCTATCATAATCGACCAAGAACAGGCACTCCACCGAGTGACACTTTCTTGGTCTCTGTCACCCGATCGTGACACACCTCCCCTCTTCAAGACGAAACCTCGGTTTCGCTCACAGTCATGTTCTCCTCTACAGCCCGAGAGAGAAAGTCAGCTCCAACATTGTTGGCGCCCGGAATGACGCGTACCGTGAATTGGTACGGTTGGAGAATCAACGCCCAGCGCATAAGTCTGGCGTTTGCCAACCTTGCAACCTGAAGATATTGCAGAGGTTGATGGTCTGTTTCCAGACAGAAAGGTCGTCCTCAAGAACGAGCAACCCCTCGTTTCACCCCTGATAACTGCAACCTTCTCTGTCTTCTTGTCTTTGTTCTTCTGGTCTTTGTTCTTCTCCCCGTAGGCTGTCCTCTCTATGTAGGCGCGCAGCAGGTTGGCATGGTACAGGCGTGCTTTCCCGTGCATCATGATCCTGTAGTCGTTCTGGCCCACCCTCGCTGTCACCTCAAAAGGTCCTTGCCACTGCAGTTGTAGCTTGTTGTGTTTGACAGGTAGAAGTAGCAACACCCGTTCTCCAATCTTGAAGCTGCGCGGCCGTGCCTTGCGGTCGAATCCTCGCGCATAACGCTGTGCTGCTCTTCTTAGGTTCTCTTGAGCCAGTTTGCAGGTCTCTTCAATCCTGTTCCTGAGTTCTACGATGTAGGTCGCTGTCGTCTGCACCTCCTCGTCAGCTTCTTCGTCCGTCCAAGCCTGACGCAGGATAGCCATGGGACCGCGTACCTGTCTGCCGTACAACAACTCAAATGGGGAAAAGCCCAAGCTCTCCTGAGGAACCTCGCGGTATGCAAAAAGCAATGCTGGGATGTACCTGTCCCACGTGCGTGGTTTCTCCTGAGCTAGTTTCCTCAGCATGGTCTTCAAGGTGCCATTGAACCTTTCCACCAGTCCGTTGCACTGAGCATGGTAAGGAGTGGTGAAGTGCTGCTCCAGTGATAGCAGTCGTGCTGCCTCCGCCATCACTCCTCCCGTGAACTGCGTGCCTCTGTCGGTGAGTACCTCTGATGGAATTCCCAGCCGGGACCACATAGTAACCAGAGCCTCAGCTACTCGCGTGGCTTCAATCGATTTCAGAGGGATCGCCTCTGGGTATCGAGTAGCGTAGTCCACCATGGTCAAAATGTATCTGTTTCCGTCCTCAGACGCAGGCAAGATGGGCCCGATGATGTCCACTGCCACCCGACGAAAGGGTTCGTCGATGAGCGGCATCTTCTCCAAGGGGACCTTCCTCACCCTTCCTTTGGCAACCACCTTCTGGCACTTATCGCAGGACGCACAGAAACGTCGGACATCCGTGCAGATGCCTGGCCAGTAAAAGTGGCGCCAGACACGATCCGTGGTCTTCTTGGTGCCAAGATGACCTCCCAGAATCGAGTCGTGTGCCGTTGCCATGACACCCTCGCGAAACTCGCGAGGCACGACAACCTGTTTGAATGCACCTTCCTTGTTGCTGAACTCACGGTAGAGCAACTTCTTGTCCCTGAGGAACTTTGACCTCCCATGCTTCCCGCTCAGCTTCACCTTCCCCGACTTCGCGTGCTCCCGAGGAGTCGCTAATGTCGGATCAGATGCCTGAGCCTTCGCGAGAAGCGCGGGGGTCACGTTCCCCAGGGCAGCTCGTGCAGCAGGTAGGGGTTTGAGAGGTTTGTCCTCTCGCTCCGCCTGTGCCCGCGTGAGCACTGAAATGACGTCGGGAGACCGATAAACGGGAACCTCCCTGGTGACGCCGTCCACAAACTGAACCCGGTTTCCAATGAGCAGGTCGCATGGAGGATCGTCCATGACGACGGCCACAATGGTCCCCGTGAACAACGGTGTTACGACCTTGATCACTGCCGTGTTCAAGTCGTAAGCGTGAGATGCCTCGGCCATTCTCACTCTTATGCTGTCTCCTGTGTAGGCCATAGCTGGAACTAGACTCGCCCGAACCACTATCATGTCTGCCCCTGTGTCCCGCAGACCTTCGCCCTTCACTCCGTTAACGTAGACGTTGCAGTGGGGCTGGAAATGTTTCCTAGAGCACGGAACGCAGAGTTGTGGAATTGTGCATGAGCTCGTGACGTCCCTTAGCTCCTCACTGCCAACAAAGTGTACGCCCTTCTGGTCAGCCTGTCTCTTGTGGCAGTCCTTCTTCACGTGGCCCCGCTTGTTGCAGTAAAAACACTGGATGTCGGTTCTGGAACTTGATCCTTTGTGTCCCTGATCGTCCTTCCCGTCCTTGGGTCCTGAAGAACCTGAATTTCCCGATTTTCCCGGCCGTGAGCCTGAAGATTTGCCAGAGATCGCCTGGGCGTCCTCGTGTACTCTGATCCAGTCGGCTGCCTCCTGAGTAGTCTTTGGCTGGTGTTCCTGCACGAAGGTCACCACCTCAGGTCGCAGGCTGGACATCAGTTGTTCCATGACTATGAGGTCGGCAAGGTCGTTGACGGTCCAGTCCTTTTCGGCCATCTCCACCCAGCGCCGCAGGTAGAGATTAAGGCGTGCCACAAACTGATGGCTCAGCTCGCCGCTCAGTCTCTTGCTGTTACGCAGACGTCGTCTGTAGGCTTCCGCAGTCAGGTTGAAGCGCTGGAGTAACGCCTTCTTTAGTGCCTGATAGTCTCTCGCCTCGTCGTCATCCAAAGCGTTGTAGAGCTGCAATGCGCGTCCTTTTAAACAGGTGCTAAGGCGGCTAGCCCACGTGGCCTCTTCCCACTTCTGGTCAGATGCAATGCGCTCAAACCGGCGTAAAAAGTCGTCGAGCTCGTCCTTGTCATCGTCGAACGTCGGCAGTCTCGTACGGTCAGCAACAAACGTCGGCGCGCTAGCCTGAGTAAGCGTACCCTTCTCGGCCTGTAGCCTAGCTAGCTCTAGCTGGTGTTCGCGATCCGCCTGCTCTTTCCGGTCTAGTCTGTCACGTTCGTCTCTCTTTTCCTGTCTGTCTCGTTCTCTTTCTTGTCTGTCAAGTTCGTCTTTCTCTTTCCGTTCTTGTCTGTCAAGCTCGTCTTTCCTTTCCTGTCTGTCTCGTTCTGCCTGTCGTTCCCTTTCTTGTCTGTCAAGTTCGTCTTTCTTGTCCTGTCGGTCACGTTCTTCTTTTCTTGTCAGTCGCTCAAATTCTTCCTTCCGTTCCACTTCTAAGCGTTTTAGAACGCTTCGGGCTCTAACGCGTGCGTCTCGCTCAGTCGGTTGCTCGCTCCCAGGAGTCTCGAAAGTTATTCTCCTCGTAGGAGATCCCCCTGTAGCCATGGTTAGTTTTAGCAAAGCTTTATTACCAAAGTAAGTCTAACGCAGCTATAGCTAAAACACGCGGTGATGAAATGGATACAAAAATCCAGCAACCGGAAAATGCAGAAGAAAAATCCAAACGGTGTAGAACAAAAACGCGTAGCCTACTTTATGGCTGCTTTTTGCGGTGAAACAAAGTGTTTCCCACAGCCGTGGCCTACTTTATCGGCTGCTTTTTGCGGTGAAACAGAGTGTCTCCCACAGCCTTGGTTAGGACAGAAGTCCTCGGACCCTTCCCCCCCAAAATTCCAACAAAGTCAAAATATGGAGACAAATCCAAGTAAAACAAGACGGTAGAAATGTAACCTGTTTCAGAATGCGAAACAACAATGTTGAGAAAACTGAGTAAAACGAGTAACGAATCCGCTAACCCCGCTCAGCTCTCTGCAACGGAAAACTCTGAACGTATAACAACAAAGATTCACAAACAAAGGAAAGGGAAGTAATCACAGTTAGCGCATACAATAGCTTACAAATTACAATTTACATTTCCTGCAAGATGTGAATCGCTTAAGGTGTGGTATATGATCAAAACTATACAAAAAAGGGTAGCACCAAGCAGAAAATAAGTCGAGCACTGACGAGATTATCTGCTATTAGTTATCCTTGGAGGGTCTTTATCAGTTGGAAATTAACTGAGTAAATCCCGGCTTGGCCCCCATGTGTCACGTTTCAATATATCACTTAAGGTGATTATGAACCGGTTAATTACTACTAATTAACTAACCACACCACGATCCACTCTCGCAGACATACAATTAAATAGAGTCAACAAAAGTATAAGTTTCAGACGCCTGTTTATGTATAAACTCGCCACCTCCCTCGAGCCTTCACTCAAAATATGTTCCTTTTACGTTCTAAACACGTAAAAAAACCCGTGATCACTGACAAAATGCCAGTAGTATATAGAAAATTATAGTAACACGCTGATCACGTGTAAATACAGTCAAATGAGTATGTTCTGTTCAAAAAGCTCTAGTTCATGCAGGGGTCACACACCCCACGTTGTCACTACTCCAATAAAATCACAGATAAGAAAAGACAACGGTGGTCAACGGGGTGCGTAAGACACGGTGCACTTAGCTTTCTTTCTGTATGCTGGTTAGCCGGTATGCTGGTTAGTCGGGTTGCTGGTTAGCCGGTTTGCTGGTTAGCCGGTTCGCTGGTTAGCCGGTCTGCTGGTTAGCGGGTCTGCGTAGCTTCCTCAGGTCCCAGCTCCAACGTCTGCGGCTAGCAGTGTCCCGCCAAAGGCAGCCGTGCAGCAGTTACAGGAACACGAAACGAAACGAAGGCTGCAAACAGAAAGCATCGGTGCACTAAACATGTCTGCTACCCCTCACCCACCACCTTTAAACATGTCATCTTTAAATATCTCATCGAGCACGTGGGCCTGCACAAAACGGACTTTTTACAACAACAAAACAGCCATTTTCCGTCCTTCTCTCCCTATCTGCAAAAACCATATACAGATTAGTATTTTAGCGTCACAGAGAGTAAATTATGCGCTAACCTGGAAAGAACAACAGAGAGTATTTCATTCCACAAACACAGACTCATCAACAGCGTTAAATAATGATTTATTACCTCAAAAGCCTATGATTGTACTCTCAATGGAAGCAAAATCCGCTTCCTCCCTGGAACAGCCTCTGTTCGTCAACAGTGACAAAAAACCTCCAGAACCCCTTGTCGAATCCTTATGCGAAAGCCATCGCCGACGAAGGAATGTTGACGACTTGTCCTCAGCAAAACAGGTGCAGTGAGAAAGTAATAACTGGTGGAAGCTCCCCTAGAGTGCCGAATACAATATTCGGTGAAAAACCATCATACTCTAGAAACTGTGTATTAGGTCCTTCCCCTTCTGCCGCTGGGTGTCAAGTGCGCCGCCCTTGTGTCTCTGTCAGACAACCTAGCCAATAACACGTGACTGACCTTGTCACAAAACCAGTCCAGCTATACACAAGTCTGCCTCCCAAGCAGAAAAAAGACACGAGAAACTCAATCCGTGAAAATCCCGTGCGCGCTGTCAGCGAAAAACCGTCAGCCCTATGACAGCAGAAACCCCCACTGTGAAACTCGTGCGCTACAAAACATCCGTGCTCGTTGAGCACTGTCAGCAAACTCTGCTGTAGCCCAATATCACGTACATGCGCTTTCTATCATAATCGACCAAGAACAGGCACTCCACCGAGTGACACTTTCTTGGTCTCTGTCACCCGATCGTGACACTGTGTGTGCCTGAGTGATAAACTGTTTTAACAAACTATCCTCTGAAGCGTAATTGCACTCAGCAGATTGTTCTTCCGCTCAGAACTTTTGTGTCACACGGTCTTTGCGACAAAGAGAGAGAGAGAGATCGCATTCTTGCAGAAAACCATTGACAACACAGACCAATCATTTTCAGCATTGAAATTGGGAAGGAAAACATTGGTATTGGCAGAACACGACCAAAAGAGTTTTGTGTCACAGCGTTATGGCCGTGAGATGTTTTACACCGTTGAAATTGTTCTCACATTGTAGCAAAGTCATTGACAACACAGACCAGTCATTTTTAGCATAGAAATTGGGAAGGGCTACTATTATAGTGTGTTTGAAGAAAGAAAAATATTATAGTATCGACAGAACACGACCGAATGAGTTTCGTGAGGCTATTACAGAAAACACTGTTGGCCATAGTTGCACCTCGAGTGACACAGATTCGTGTGACGACACAATGACGTGTGCGGTTGACGCCGGGTCTGAGATGTGTGTGTGCAGAGCAGGAACAACGGGAAGCCCTGATCTGTGTTGTAGGGCGCGTAATATAAGCGTTCGCTTGAGTTCGTGTCCCTATTGTTTATCGTTGTATTGTTGTACCATGTTTGATTTAATAAAACATTGTTTAAACCAATGAGTTTCGTGTCACAGCGTTATGGGCGTGATACTTTTTAGACTATTTGTTCTCACACTGCAGTAAAATTCATTGAAAACACAGATCAGTCATGTTTAGCATATACATTGGGAAGGGTTACCATTATAGTGTGTTTTAAGAAAGAAAAACATAGCATCGGCATAACATGACTAAATGAGTTTTGTGTCACAGCGTTTTGAACATGAGATTTGTTAGACTATTTGTTCTCACACTGTGGCAGAACAACGTTCAGTTGAACAAATTGCTGTCTACGTCATCATTTGGACACATCGAGCTCTGATGCAGCTGGGTTTTGTCAAAAGGCTACCTGACTGAGAGCTAGATCTCAATGTCTGTTCGTGTCACACACTAATGTAACCTGTTATGAACGTAACATTTGGCAAGAGATCATATAAAAAAATACCAAGTGGATCTTTATGTAATTTGATATGGATATTTTGTAGGGGAATTTCCCATAAAGGTTTTCTCCCTTTATTGATAGGACCGTTTGATGACGTCATTGTGTAGTTGTAACGTTGGCAGAGGCAGGGACACACAGTGACAGTGATACGTTTCGAGAGGATAACGTGTATGATAATCATGCTGATCTGTGTTAACTAAAGGAGGAGAGAGCAGAGCTTGCAAATGTGTTAGTAAATGACAGTGACTGTGGTGATAAGCTAGAAGATGAAAATGCACATTTGTTTTTCAACTCTTCACGTTTTACACAGGTTAATTACCTGAGACAAAGATAATGACAGAGAGACATCTGTCATCAGTGTGTAATTACTTATATTTGGTGGTGTATATAATGTGCAGTACATCCTCTTGAAGTAGATGTGTTGTGTAAGCAGGATTAGTAACATTTTGGGTTGTACATTCAGGAAACGAACTTGTGCTTACAGCTGATACCTCTTGACTATGAGAACAAAATTACCTGAGAACTCTGTGACTTAAAGTGAGTGAGACAATAGACATGCTTTGGATATACTTGGTCTGGGTTAATGTGGTCATCAAACTGTAAGAACACTAGCATGTTTCAGGTCTTTAGCATGTTGTCAGTGTGTGGAGAAGGCCTGATTTGTGTGTTTGTGACCCTGACAGTAATTGTCACATACACAACACCTGTATGTCCCCCTGTTTGCGACAATGACATTAACATCATGACATAGATCTTCTTTTTTCAATTACCTTTACATCAATATATAGTTTGTCGTACCTTGACTCATTGTTTTTAAACACATATGTGTTAAACTGACACACCCTATTTCTTGAGCAAATTTCTTCAAGAACCCAGGAATGAAGGGTATATCTATCTATCTATCTATCTATCTATACATATAATAAAAGAGAGTGTCTGTCTGTCTGTCTGTCTGTCTGTGGTCGCCATACCTCTGAGATGGCAAGAGGCAGGAACAAGATAGTGTGCACGTACACTCCCTAGGTGCCGCAGATGTGCACCTGGGTTTTAGTTTCTTGATTCACCGTTTCCTTTCTCAGATTATGGACCTCCCATTTATTGAATACAGCCTATATGGTGCAAGACCAGTTCAGTGCCTACTGTTCACCTGTAGCAAGCACATCATGCCAGTGATATTAGAGACTCGCTGTTGCTCCTATGAGGGGAAGAAATGAAGAATGAAAAATTAACTGGACAGTTCCGGAAATTTCTAGAAGGTAAGGGAGATAACTCTTTTTTGTCTGTGGTCGCCATACCTCTGAGATGGCAAGAGGCAGGAACAAGATAGTGTGCACGTACACTCCCTAGGTGCCGCAGATGTGCACCTGGGTTTTAGTTTCTTGATTCATTGTTTCCTTTCTCAGATTATGGACCTCCCATTTATTGAATACAGCCTATATGGTGCAAGACCAGTTCAGTGCCTACTGTTCACCTGTAGCAAGCACATCATTCCAGTGATATTAGAGACTCGCTATTGCTCCTATGAGGGGAAGAAATAAAGAACGAAAAATTAACTGGACAGTTCCGGAAATTTCTAGAAGGTAAGGGAGATAACTGTTCACCTGTAGCAAGCACATCATGCCAGTGATATTAGAGACTTGCTATTGCTCCTATGAGGGGAAGAAATGAAGAATGAAAAATTAACTGGACAGTTCCTTAAATTTCTAGAAGGTAAGGGAGATAACTCTTTTTTGTCTGTGGTCGCCATACCTCTGAAATGGCAAGAGGCAGGAACAAGATAGTGTGCACGTACACTCCCTAGGTGCCGCAGATGTGCACCTGGGTTTTAGTTTCTTGATTCATTGTTTCCTTTCTCAGATTATGGACCTCCCATTTATTGAATACAGCCTATATGGTGCAAGACCAGTTCAGTGCCTACTGTTCACCTGTAGCAAGCACATCATGCCAGTGATATTAGAGACTCGCTATTGCTCCTATGAGGGGAAGAAATGAAGAATGAAAAATTAACTGGACAGTTCCGGAAATTTCTAGAAGGTAAGGGAGATAACTCTTTTTTTGTATCCAAACAAAGGAGGTAAAGCTAATGATAATGGGATAGCGAGCGTCTTAAATTGCTACAGGGCTCTGCTTACTCTCGGGCGAAGCCGGGCTTAATCTATCTATCTATCTATACATATAAATAAAAGAGAGTGTCTGTCTGTCTGTGTGTCTGTGGTCGCCATACCTCTGAGATGGCAAGAGGCAGGAACAAGATAGTGTGCACGTACACTCCCTAGGTGCCGCAGATGTGCACCTGGGTTTTAGTTTCTTGATTCATTGTTTCCTTTCTCAGATTATGGATCTCCCATTTATTGAATACAGCCTATATGGTGTAAGACCAGTTCAGTGCCTACTGTTCACCTGTAGCA
>NC_090252.1:67335479-67347979 GCF_037325665.1 Littorina saxatilis
AATATTGCAAACGCCCTCTGCGTCACTGCAATTGAATACGCTATAAAATGGGGCTTGGTTAAGGTCAAAGAAAAAGGCAGATTCATCAAACTACTTGAAACTTCTGTATTCGATTGTTGTGTGGCCTTTATGACGTGATTTTGGCAATCTAAGATAAATCGAGCAAAAACAGAATGATGGTCACTAAAACTGGAATGCACTACTTGCGCATTTGCAACGATATTCTTACTATCAGTGTAAATATGATCAATCAGGGTTGATGAAGTATTTGTTTCTCTTGTAGGGGTTTAACCAGCTGATGAAGACCAAACAGAGCAGTGATTGAGCACCACGTTGTTTGAAGCCTGAGTAGGTTAATGTTAAAATCGCCAAGCAATACAACATTCTCGTCACGAGCCTTCACTCTGTCCATCATAGAAACAAAATCATCAATCCACCTTGACGTTTCAGCAGGGTTACGATACACATAGCCAATAAGCAAGGGAGATGATTTGTCATGTTTTAGTTCCAACCACATACATTCAACATTTTCATCTTCAAGATCAGTTCTACGTTTGACAATCCCAGCAATGGACTGATGAACATAACGAGCGATGCCTGTTTGGCCTACTTGTGCATGGTCCCGTCGTAAAACCGACTAATTCGGAATGTTAACAAGGCTGTCTGAGATACGCGAATCTAGACGCGTTTCACATACACCGAAGAGCTGTACCAGCTCTGGTTGCTGGTTTAGCAATACATTGACATCATGTACTTTTTTGACTAAATGATAAATATTTACATGCCCTGTACGGAGAACAGTGTTTGATGTTGTTGACATTAGGACGAAGTGCAATATTGTAACAAACAGCAGTAAATAATAAAGCAAGCAAAATCCGGAAATATGAGTATCCGGAGCAGTCAAGACAACAGTTCTAGTATATCATAAACGCACAAGGATTTCTCCAAGTAAATGTCAAGATTCCCACAACACAAAGCGAGCGCTGACAACGCATATTCAGACACACACGCTTTCACTTTAGGCATACACGACAAAACGTCACACGATTCGCAATAAGTGGCATTCACCACTTACACTCCCGGGATAAATCAGAGTAATTATAGTTGCTATTTAGAACAGGATGATACAGGATGCGATAGCAGCTCACCATGTCTTCCAAAACCCATAAAAGCGGATTGTTCGCCACAAAGAAATCAGACGACAATTCAGCGACGAAAGATGGCCCGATTGAGCAGAGAAGACCGCCAAATTGCATTGGGTCGTTTACAAGCAGGCCAAAGTCAAAGTGCAATCGCCAGGCACTTCCACGTGTCCCAGAGCACCATCAGTAGACTGTGGGTCAGGTTTCAAGCCACTGGCTCCGTTGCTGACTTGCCACGAGCGGGAAGACCAAGGGCGACAACTGCTGCTCACGACCGCTTCATACGGCTCCGCCACCTCCGGAATCGTTTCCTGTCGGCCTCATCTTCTGTCCAGGCTCTCCCCGGGCCACACCGATTATCGGACCAGACCGTGCGGAACCGCCTGCATGAAGCTGGTTTGAGAGCTTGCAGACCTCACAGAGGAGCTGTCCTCACCCGCCGTCATCGCCAGAACCGAGTGCAGTGGGGCAACCAGCACCTTCGCTGGACCGTCCGGAATCACTGCAGACACGTGTGGTTCAGCGACGAGTCCTACTTCCTGCTCCAGCGACATGATGGTCGGAGGAGGGTCTACCGGAGAGTAAACGAACGTTACGCGCCCAACTGTGTGGATGAGGCACCCGTTCATGGTGGTGGAGGCGTCATGGTGTGGGGGGCGATCAATACCGCTGGAAGGAGCACCCTGGTGCACGTCCATGGGTGCATAACTGCCCAGCGATACGTGGAGGAAATTCTGCGCCCACACGCCCTTCCTCTTCTGGCTGACCAGGATGCCATATTCCAGCAGGACAACGCTCGCCCGCACACAGCACGACTCACCACCCAGTTCCTCACCGACCACCATGTCCAGGTGCTTCCCTGGCCATCCATGTCGCCAGACATGAACCCGATAGAACACCTCTGGGATGAATTGGACAGACGTGTGCGCAGGCGAGAAGAAGCGCCGGCAAATCACCGCGATCTATTGTAGGCACTTCAAGAGGAGTGGGACACCATCCCACAGCAAGATATCCGCCATCTGATCCAGTCCATGCCCAGAAGGTGCCGGGCAGTTGTTGCTGCTCAAGGCAGTCACACCCCCTACTGACTTGACAGCCTCGGCACCCAATCGTATTGATTGACTGATTGATTTGAAGATGCAAATGAACTGTGTGTGCATTCAACTGTGTCCATACCAACTTTCAAACAAATAATCTAAATATTGGATTTTCTGTTAATTTTTTCGAAAAATAAAACAAATTTGGCAAGTAGCAACTATGCGGTTTTTTTTTTAACAGTATACATACGTAAAACAATTACAAAAGATAAGCAAGGCAGAAAAACTATTCACATGACTATATACACGTTGTAGGCTATACATAGAGAGAGAGAGAGAAAGAAAGAGAGAGAGAGAATGAATGAATGAATGAACGAAAGAAAGAGAGAGAGAGAGAGAGAGAGAGAAAGAAAAAAAGAGAGAGAGAGAGAGAGAGAGAGAGAGAGAGAGAGAGAGAGAGAGAGAGAGAGAGAGAGAGAGTGTCACGGTTTTAGTGACATTGATTGAGAAAGAAACACTCTGTGGGGTGCCTTTCTCGAATTGCAACGAAAAGCGCCTGTGCTTTTGGCGACGGGCTGGTTTCTGCTGACCGAGCTTGGCACGGGGGTTTTGTTTTCTGCACGCCTGGCTGGCATGCAAGGGACGACATTGTGTACAGGGGTTCCACGTGCGTGATTTTGCTGTCTGGACAAAATCAACTGGGAACTGAGCTGTACGTGTGACGATAGTGATTGGTCGCTAGAGTCACGTGATGTTTTTCAAGGTGTTTTGAGGATGACTTGAAACGACACACTTGAGCATTGAGCAGCAAGAGAGAAATGTTGGTGTCTTTTTCCTAAGAGTCTGATGGTATTGAACACGGGACATTAGATCATTTTATGTCAACGTGCCGTTCTGCTTGTACAGTGGGGCTTTTAGGAACGTCAAGAAGGGACCACTTTTCGCTGTTTACATGTTGCTGACGACGAGGTTGTCAGGTTGTTTCTTGGCTGAGCGGGGAAAAAATTCTCACGTATGAAGTAAATTCAGCACGAGAGGGAGTGTGGCAGGAAATTCGTCGACGGACGATAGCCATGCAAAGGAAGCGGATTCGCTTAAAGGAGACCTACTTACATTAGGCTGTTAAGCCTACTCAGCGGTAACCGGAACATCTTTATTTGGTATCTACTACCTACATAACCGGGTGTCGCGGAGCTGTATGCTGTAACCTGGTGTCGCGGAGCTGTATGCTGTAACCTGGTGTCGCGGAGCTGTATGCTGTAACCTGGTGTCGCGGTGCTGTATGCTGTTGCTGCTGCTGAGATAACCGGTGAGGCCGTCACCGTCTGCAGGGGTCTTCCGGCAGGCAGTGACGTCACCTACACGACCACCCGTTGTCTTCAGTAGCTGAGTGAGGCGCCTGATTTCCCCACGATTCCCTGCTTCGTTCCACGCATGCCGGTGTAGGAGGCATAAAAGACTTCCAGGAAAAAAAACACTGGGAGGGTTTTTTTCCTAGGAAAGAAACACTGCAATCTCGGAAGGGGAGTGTTATTTTCCTAGGAAAATTACACTGGTGTCAGGAATATAACACTGCCACTACGGCGGCAAATAAGACTGCCAGGAAAAAAACACTGCGTGAACTGTGTTCATTTTGTTCCGAGTGCACGAAGGCAGTGAGCCGAACTCAGTGCCCGTGTTGTTCCCCGGACTTGAAAAAAGAGTTGTTTCGGACTGTTGCAACTTGGTTCATTTCTGCACGATGGGTCGTCCAAAGGATAGCTCTGCCGAAGTGTCCAAAGAGAGGTTCGCTGACATATCTAAATTCCTGTCTGACGGCATATTTCCCGAAGGATGCAAAGACCGAGGAGTACGAGCAAATTGGAGACGGATGTGTTCTTCGTATGTGCTGCAAGATGGAACTTTGTTCAAGCGTCAAAAGCGCGACGGATCATGTACGTGCCTGTATAAAACACTATCGTAAATGTCAGTTGCAGTTTATTTCTAATTTTATAATGCTCTCTGAGGTTTGGGTTTTGCACCATCCTCGTCAGAAATGACGGTTGACCGGAAAAAAAGAGATCAAACCCAAATCGCGCCTCACTAAAAATACGGCAAACATTTCGTCAGGCACTTGCGCGTGCGAAATGATGTTTACTGTGTCGCCGTGCCATCCTCCCCATGGACTCAGAGTGGCATCGACATCACATCAATGCCAGAATCTCCAGGGGGTTTCAGCAGTATCGTTGTTGCTGTGGACTATTTTACGAAATGGGTGGAAGCCAAGCCCCTGCCATCAAAGTCGGCAAAAGACACTGCAAGGTTCCTTTATGAACTGATCTGTCGTCACGGGTGTCCCAAGATACAGATTAATGACCAGGGAAGAGAATTTGTGAATCAAGCGTCTACTGAGCTTCACAGGCTGAGTGGAGTGAAACAAAATATAACAAGCGTCTATCATCCACAGGCCTTGTTGAGAGAAACAACCGAACAATCCAGTCTTCGCTGCTGAAAACTCTGCGTGATGAAGAAGATTGGGTTGATGATTTACCAGGTGTGTTGTTTGCCTTCAGAACGAGCGCACAGAAAAGCACACGGTACACCCCTTTCTTTTTGCTGTATGGCCGACAAGCCCGACTACCGATTGAGGACGAAATTGACCCCATCTGCTCATCCAGCACCGATGGCAACGACGTTAATGTCAGCGTCTTCGAAGGTTGTGAAGACACGTCTTGTCCTGAAGATATCAAGCAAAGGCTGGACAGTATCAGGCAGCTGTCCACTGTCGTGAAAGACACAGTTTCAGAGAACATCACTCAGGCGCAAGACAGACAGTAACGTGACTACGAAAAGCGCCACGGCCAAAAGCGAATGTTTGTGGTGGATGAGCAGGTACTTCTATGGAATCTGCGTCGCGCGGACAGGAAAGTTGGGGGGGGGGGGGGATGAAGGCTCCGTGGCAAGGTCCCTATGTGGTACATGCTGTCAATCAAAATAAGACTTAGATTTTGAAAAACCCTAACGGCACAATCTTAAAGCAAACAGCACATGGCGTTAATCTAAAGCCGTACAAAGCTGCAAACGACTGCGGTCCACAAACTTCAATGAATTCTTGTGCCAGTGTTCCGCAAAGTTCATCGACTGACGACGCCAACATTTTCGACACTTCCTGCATTGCCAGTGCTAGTGTTCCCAAGAGTTCATCGTCTGATGACGTCAACATCAATCAGCAGTTGATGCAAGACGGGAAAGGTGAATTGTGACCCTCCACCACGGAATGAGTCGCATGTCACCTTTTCGTGATTTTCATATTTTTACATTTTCTTAAAGATGTTTTTATTCTCTATCCAGTGGTGAAAACCGTTTTAGAAAAGAGTGAACACTTTTCGAGTTATAAGCCTGTGACTATGGTGACCCTCACACTGTTACTAGACACCCCCCGGACTTATATTATGCCTAGCGCAGAACCGCGTGAGGTGACATGCGACTCATTTCGTGGTGGAGGGTCACAATTGTGCTCAAGCAAGAGAAAGCGACAGAACAGAGCCGAACCTGTTGTTTATAACTCTTCCAAACGGGTAAAACCTGACCGTTCATCAGAACCACAAATTGTTAGGGTTGACCCTGCGCCTCCAAAGCAGTTTACCCCAACGAACTCCACATGGAGAAGACTGAAATGCAAGACTCTGGGGTTAGCCGCACCTAAAAGAATGCCCTTCAGACCGAAAACGAAAGTGGGTGCTCCGCGTCAAACAGAAACAATGATTGGTGACGGGAAAGATCCGACGCGCAGTTGTAGAAACCATCAAACACAACGAAGACCTTTTGGGCCGTTATATAGGTATGGACACAGAAGAATACCTCAGATCGACAAAGATGGCAGCAAATGGTATCTGGGATACAGAAACAGAGATCATGGCAGCTGCCATGTACCTGAACACCACGATCAGCGTGTATACTCAAAGTGGAGATGAGAGAAGGTGGCTAGATCACAACCCCCATGGCAGAGCTGAAACCCAAGAGAAAATTTATTTGATGAACCTCTGTGCGCACTTCGAAAGGGTTGTTTCATGCGAGTGTTAAACGTGTTCTCAAAGAATTTTACACTTTTTTTTTTTTTTGCAAGTGCACTTTTAAACGAGAGCAGTCTTTTTTCCCTGGGGTAGTGTTAATTTCCTGGGCGTAGTCATTTTTACCTGGGTGAAGGAGTGTAATCTTCCCAGGAAAATAACACTCCCAGTGATATTTTACTGGGGAAAAAACACTGTTGTAGTGTTTTTTTCCTGCAGTGTTATTCTCCGACTACACCGGCACTCCAATCAACGAAGCAGTAGCGGGGAAGGTCTAATTACGGGTCGCCCACTCCGTAACTAAAATCTAAGTGTACCGTGCCATTGCGCCCTTTTACCACCAAGTCATCTTTTACTGTTTGTGATTATATACACAAAGAAAAAAGCCAAGCACCCCCCGAATGAATTTGTGATAATAATTGAGTCAAAGTTGTTTTACCATTTTTTTTCTTCGTAATGACATACATGGGTTTCAATAATAAGGTTGGGAAGTTCACGCGTCAAGATTGTGTCGCCACTGCCTGTGAGAAGCACGTGCAGCATGCAACCCATAAATGTTAAAAAAGGCAGTATGCTCACGCTGCAAATTTCTGTATTTAACACTGGGCGACGACAATTTGCAAACATTCTCTGTGAACATGGCGAGAAGACGATTATCAGAGGCGATCCGATGGCAGATTATAGGAATGCATGCTACAGGAGCATCCTTCAAAGCGATTGGTCGTCAACTTGGCTACCACTACACCGTCATCAGCCGTTTGGTACGCAAACATCGTCAGACTGGTGCTGTGAAGGACCGTCCACAGTCAGGGCGACCCCGTGTGACGTCAGAACGTGAAGACCGAGCACTTCTCCGAATAATTCGGCGTGAACCATTTTCAACGAGTACCGTCCTGAAACGAGCACAAGAGAAGACGCTTGGCATGGTGTCTGGCACGGCAAAGATGGAACCTGAGAACGTGGAGGAGGATCCACTGGTCGGACGAAAGCAGATTCCTTCTCCATGTCACTGACGGCCGACTGAGGGTATGGAGGCACAGGAACACGGCCTATACACCCAGGAACATCAGACAAACTGTTCCATTCGGTGGCGGGTCAGTCATGGTTTGGGGTTGCATTTCCCATGACTGCAAGCTAGACCTTGTCACCATACGT
Organism: Littorina saxatilis; assembly: GCF_037325665.1. Lineage (NCBI taxonomy): Eukaryota > Metazoa > Mollusca > Gastropoda > Littorinimorpha > Littorinidae > Littorina > Littorina saxatilis. The sequence goes on from NC_090252.1 coordinate 67,342,863, forward strand.
GGCAACCTCACGGGTGATCAGTATATGCGACATGTCCTGGAACCTGTTGTCGTTACTCATTTTGACAACCACCCACTTGCCACAAGCCCCGTGTACATGGATGATAACGCCAGGCCTCATCGATCCAGGGCAGTGGTGGACTACCTCCAGAACAACGCTGTAACAACACTCCCATGTTATCGCAGATTATTTATCCGTTGCAAGCACTGGTAATACCCGAAAAGGTATTGACTGAGATAAATACTATGTTTTACAGATTTATTTGGAAAAAACGATTTTCAAACACTAAGGCATTTGAGAAAGTTAAAAGAAAAGTGATGTGTCAAGAGTTTCCTGATGGGGGGTTTAAAAATGATTGATGTCATTGATATGCAGTCCTCTTGTTTGTTGTCCTGGGCGGCAAATTTATTGAACGAAAAGCAGGAAAGTTGGAAACAAATACCGATACATATGTTTTCGAAGCTTGGTGAAAGGTTGTGTTGCTTCCAATCTAACACCACGGTAACATTTTTTAAAGGATTGGGATTAATTAAAAATGTATTTTGGAAACAAGTTTTAATTTGTTGGTTGAAAAATAAGGACATGATTCAGAGAGCAGTAGGTGGAGACATGTTATTAAGAGATACGTGTTTATGGAACAGCAAGGATATAATCTATTGCGGCCAAACCCTGTTTTTTAGCGACTGGATTAAAGCAGGCGTTTGTCGAGTAAAGGATGTATATGTTGGTAATGAGATTGTGCCCTTTAATATTATGCAGCAGAAGGTTGGATGTAAGCCCACAAGATTCTTTGAATATAGGGTGATTTGTACAGCAGTTAAAGCAGCAACACTACGCTCTGCAAATGGAAATGTATGTGGATTTAACGATTTAAAGAACCTGAGTAAGCCTTGTCAATTTCGCAAATTAATTATAAAGGAAAAATATGTGGAGCCGGTTGTAGTTAAATTTTGGGAACATAAATTTGATTTCAGGCCGGGAAAAGAGCAATGGTTAATGGTAAACAAAGTAACCACTGAAACAAGATTGCGAATGTTGCATTGGAAAATATTGCACAATATTTACCCCACAAATATTTTATTGTATAAAATAGGCATTTCCGTGAGTAATTGCTGTACTCACTGTGAGAACGAAATTGATTATATTGAACATTTTTTTTACTTTTGCCCGAAAATTATGTCCATTTGGAAATGCGTTGAGGATAAAGTGAATTATAAATATAATATGATTATTAAAATTACCGTAAAGGACGTTTTTTTGGGCGTATTTGAAAATTCACAAAGTTCCAAGGCACTAATAAGTTATGTGAATTATTTGATTGTGATAGCCAAAATGTGTGTTGGTATTTATAGATATGGCTCCCCTCTGGATATTGTATGCATTTTTGAGAGGGAATTGTTATATAGAAAAGTTGCTTAAAATACATTTAGATATAGTAATGTTAATGTTATAGTAAAATCATTACTTAAAAAAAAAAAAAAAAAAAATCAATGAAGAAGGATGCTCCCCGCCAACAACAAAACAAAAAAAAAACAACAAAAAAAAAGCAAAAAAGAAAGGGTTGAAGCAGCCTGCATGCAACTGAGATTTAAAAACAAAAAAAGAAGAAAAAAAAAAAGAAAAAAAAAAAGGGAAGCAACTCGCAAATGTTCTTTTGCAAAAGCAAATTTATTAAAAAAAAACAAAAAAAAACACTCCCATGGCCGGCAATGAGTCCAGATCTTAATCCGCTGGAGCATGTTTGGGACATCCTGGGGCGTCGTATACAAGCTCTGCAGCCTCCTGTGCAGACATTACGTGAATTGGAGGCAGCTTTGCATCGTGAGTGGTTGCAAGTGACCCGTGAACAGATCCGACGTTTGACTGGAGGGATGAGACGCAGGGTTGACGCCGTCATCCGGGCACGCGGGGGTTTCACTCGATATTGAACTTTTGAATCGCGTATGCCATCTGAGCACTCTCAATTACATTTTTTTCATGACACATTTACCTAAACCTGTCTTTTTCAGCTTGCAGCTCCATACTTATCAGGGGTACTGTTTTAGGGTTAAAACGTCACTTTTTGGCAAGGTACCAAATCACGATTAAAACCAATCAAAACTGAAGTTTTCTTGCGGGATGTTATTTCCAAAGAGTTGCTCTTGTCGATAACATTTGTCAAACCGAGCTCCTGAACTTACTGTTTCCATACCAGAACTTTAAAAATCAGTCATTGCGAAATTGAAGGGGGGTGCTTGGCTTTTTTCTTTGTGTAGTGGGGCTCGTATGTTGCAGACGCACTCATAAATCATTCACATCTTGCAACAAACATCATACTTTGTGATATTGTTCTTTATAATTATTTAAGGGATTTCAGATACAGAGCCACTTCAGAAATCGTTTTTTTTTGTCTTTGATAGGGAATAAAAGGCTGCATTTACAGCAGACGAAATTCGTACCAAAAGCGCTCAGCAGTAAATATTCCCAACTCAGCAAATGTAAAATTCAATGGTTTACCATGCACCAGAAGTTGTCTGCTGATAACACATGCATGACATAAATACTCTTATGGGTATTTTTGTGTTCTGGTATTTAATTTGATCGTTTTTAGAATTTTATTTATCCGCAGCATGAAAATTCAAGATGGCGGCCTCCGCAACATTGCGTGTTTTGATTTGAGCGAAAACAACGTTTCTGAAGGTAAGTTTTCAAGAATACGCATCCATTCACCAATGTCACATCATTTTACTGTTTAATTCTCCCCTGGGGTCTGTTATTCATCGGGTGAAGCGCTGAAATGCAGAGACTTTGTTTAATCTTGCAATAGCTCATCAGCTGGATTGTGATGCTGATAGATCTAGATCTATCTGTTGATTGCAAGTAAGGAAATCATGATCGCCACGCTGGTGATTTTAAACAGATTAAACGAACTTTGAATAAAGGGCGAGGAGAAAGAGATTGTTCATGGTATGATAAATGATTAGTCCTGCCTACGTTAAGGACTTCCATAAGGTGGGGAGGGGTAGAGTCAAAACCTGAGTGAGGGTAGGCCAGATAGTAGGATGACCAGCTGGAGATAAAAACACTCCACTCCCCATGTCTTTACAGTGTTGTGATCAAACTTTCAAAGACGGTAGGTAACAGACAAAAGCATACAGTGTATGCTAATCAAATGAGATAAGTGGTTTTGAAAAATGAAGAGGTACCGCTCTTTGAGTTTTACAATTTTGGTTTGTTGCTTGTTTCTCATCCTTTTGCTTATTTTAAGTTGACCGTGCATTGGTGTGAATTTTATTTTTACAGGATATATACAAGAGTTACACCACATGCCGGTTCCTGGGAACAAGCGTTCTGCATTTATTCCGGTGCCACAGAAGGGAGCCGATTTGACTAGTAGTAGTACTACTGTATCAAGGTTTGTTACCTAATACATCTTAACAGTAAGATATTTTTATTTGTATTAATTGGAACATGTTTGCACATCATTTGTAAGCGACCTCTGTGAATTTGATGGGTTTAACGTACGAACCCTCACTATGGTCAACATTCTGTTAGCGACTGTTTGAAGCGAATAAATGTAGCGGTCAGAAAGATTCCAGAATCAGTTGGGTCACTGGAAACTGTGTTTGTTTGTTTTTTAACCTGAAACAGTAAGAATTATACGAATTCATGAAATAAAATTTTCTTTCATTTTGGTCTGTTGTGTAAAGACTTGCTAACCCGGCTTTGACCGACTCTCTGAGATAGTAAACATTATTCAAATACATTCAAATAAAAATGTCACTTTTCATCTTTTGTGTGAAGGGTACCCCAGGCTGATTTCCTGCACCATGGATGTAGAGGAGGCCAGACAGTCTGCTTCTCATTCCAGCTGTGTTGCGTTTTTTTCTGCTCGTGAAGTGTATCGCCACATTGCCAAAGCCATTGGCCAAGAGAAGTCACCCTGTCTGCCCATTTTGCATAGCCTTACAGGCTGTGACACTATGTCGTTCTTCAATGGTATTGGGGAATCAGAAGGCTTGGGAAGTATGGCAAGCATTTGAAGACGTCACTCAAACTTTCTTCAGGTTGTCTGCTCCTCTTTGTAAGCTGAGTACCACTGACAGGGCAGCACAAGAGCTTTTTGGTGTACATTTGTAGGACAAAACCAGCAACGTACTGGGTGTAAACAGTGCTAGACGGTACCTCTTCAGTAAAAAGAGCTGCCAAATTGACCATAATCCCCTTACAAGTGAGGTGCTGCTGCAGGACATCAGATTGAGAAGAGCCATCTACCTATTAGACTTCCAAACTCTGTGGGCTGGCAGTTCAAGGCTGGAAAGTGGGAGTCATTCTGGACGAGCTTTCAAGAGGTATCCAGCGTGTGCCGAGAACTCATGAGGTGTGCCTGCAAGAAGAGCTGTACAACAAAACGCTGCAAATGCTGCTAAGAAGGACTGCAGAGCACAGCTCTCTGCAAATGTGCTTGCATGCCTGTGAAAACTGTCAGCATCTAAACTGTGCAAAAAAAAAATTGCACCCATTTTCATACCCCAACTCAAACTTTTATTCCTGTGTCATTTTATTCAAACTGTCTATGCCATTAAAGGCTCGCATCTTCGCTATCTGGCACATTTTTTTTAACATCATCATTTACGCCGTCAAAATAAGGATACCCTTGACGTGACAAAGAGATGTGACAAAAACTTCGGGTACCTTTTAAAAAGCCGACGACAATTCCTGAGGCACAACTGGGTCACTGTTGTATATGAAGAGAAAGTCAACTTGATTATCCATCCAGAACAGGTTGTTTTATTTCGCCATCTTGCATATTTCTAGTGTTGTGCCATTGTACCTACTGATGTATGTGTCGATCTCACGGATGAGATGTTTATGTGTCAAATTTGAGGGATACCCAAGTCAACTAAAATCCATGTATTTTAGCAATGACCAAGTGGGTTGCGTTGAAACTTTCAGGAATGTGTGTCTACGCACGAGGCATAGTTCAACCGTTTGAGTACACTTTCAAATCTTCACGAAATAATATTTTAAAAACTGCCACAGGTTTGTTGACTTACATCCCACATATTTTTGACTTCGCATGTATATATGACAGATGGTTGTTTCAAGTACTGCCAAAGTCTCTTTTGAGTATAGAC
>NC_090252.1:67352979-67445479 GCF_037325665.1 Littorina saxatilis
TAATGGTATGTTGTACGTTTATTTTTGTTTTATCTAACCAATCTGTTTATATTCGTCAAAATGTCATTTCAAGTTTTTCCGTGCTCAGGCATTTCTTACGGAAAGACCGGAAATGAATGATCTTTCGCCTGCATACAAAACCGAAAGTGATGCATCAAAATGATGCATCAAAATGATGCATCATTTTTTAAAAGGATATATCATTTTCGTATCGGATGCATCAGTTTTTGAAAATGATGCATCTTTTTTGAAAATGATGCATCCTTTTGTGAAAATGATGCATCCGATACGAAAAGGATGCATCAAATTCTTGGTTTTGGATGCATCAATTTCCTGCATCAGTTGATACGATCCGCGTTCCGTACTCAGCCACCTTAATATGAGTTTTGCAGACGTCATCGTCTAAAAATAGAACAGCGCAGTGGAATGAGATTTTACTTCGAATTTCTCCAAAGTCATGAGGCTATAATCTGTTGAGCCCATGAAAGACTGTTTCTGAAACTTGGCACACATATAATGCAAAGTACACCAAGTTGCGTGCATGTCACATTTGTTTCTTTGACGCAACGAACGTTTGCAAATTGTTAACGGAAAACCGTTACAACGTCCATTATCGGGCTCTGTTTGCTCCAAGACATCAAATAAGCTTTCGGATGTAAAACATGTAAAATATCATTCAGTTTAAGTCACTGTTTCGACGGTTGAAAGTGAATCATGCCGTAATTTTTGAGGGTAGGCGTGGTCACGGACCAGTGACGTCATACCCAAATATTGCTCAGACTCTAGAAACACATTTTTGAGCAGAAGAAAGACAGATCTTCAAATACACGTATATTCCTAACCAAAAAACTGCTGTTTAACATCTGGGCTATACCACTCAAAACATTTACTTAACTTTTTGTGCTCAGTGTATCTATCCATCCTCTCACTGCAACGACAGCCATATATCTATCCCTCCTCTCACTGCAATTACAGCCATATGTCTATCCATCCTTTCACTGCAATTACAACCATATAACTATCCATCCTCTCACTGCAATTGCAGCCATATATCGATCCATCCTCTCACTGCAACTACATCCATTCATCCATCTATCTATGACATTCATTCATAAATCTATCTATGTTCTCACTGTAACTGCATCCATCCATCCATCAATCCATCCATATATCCGTCCTCTCATTGCAACTACATCCATCCATCCATCTATCAATCCTTTCGCTGCAGCTACATTAATCCACATCCATCCACCTATCCATCCTCTCACTACCACGATCCATCCACCTATCCATCCTCTCACTGCCAAGATACATCCTTCCGTCCACCTATCCCTCCTCTCACTGCCACGATACATCCATGCATCCACCTATCCATCCTCTCACTGCCACGATACATCCATCCATCCACCTATCCCTCCTCTCACTGCCACGATACATCCATCCATCCACCTATTCATCCTCTCACTGCCACGATACATCTATCCATCCACCTATCCATCCTCTCACTGCCACGATACATCCATCCATCCACATATCCATCCTCTCACTGCCACGATACATCCATCCACCTATCCATCCTCTCACTGCCACGATACATCCATTCATCCACTTATCCCTCCTCTCACTGCCACGATACATCCATCCGTCCACCTATCCCTCCTCTCACTGCCACGATACATCCATGCATCCACCTATCCCTCCTCTCACTGCCACGATACATCCATCCATCCACCTATCCCTCCTCTCACTGCCACGATACATCCATCCATCCACCTATCCCTCATCTCACTGCCACGATACATCCATCCATCGACCTATCCCTCCCCTCACTGCCACGGTACATCCATCCATCCACATATCCCTCCTCTCACTGCCACGATACATCCATCCATCCTCCTATCCCTCCTCTCACTGCCACCATACATCCATCCATCCTCCTATCCTTCCTCTCACTGCCACCATACACCCATCCATCCACCAATCCCTCCTCTCACTGCTACGATACATCCATCCATCCACCTATCCATCCTCTCACTGCCACGATACATCCATCCATCCACCTATCCCTCCTCTCACTGCCACGATACATCCATCCATCGACCTATCCCTCCCCTCACTGCCACGGTACATCCATCCATCCACATATCCCTCCTCTCACTGCCACGATACATCCATCCATCCTCCTATCCCTCCTCTCACTGCCACCATACATCCATCCATCCTCCTATCCTTCCTCTCACTGCCACCATACACCCATCCATCCACCAATCCCTCCTCTCACTGCTACGATACATCCATCCATCCACCTATCCATCCTCTCACTGCCACGATACATCCATCCATCCACCTATCCCTCCTCTCACTGCCACGATACATCCATCCATCCACCTATCCCTCCTCCTATTGCCACGATACATCCATCCATCCACCTATCCCCCCTCTCACTGCCACGATACATCCATCCATCCACCTATCCCTCCTCTCACTGCCACGATACAGCCATCCATCCACCTATCCATCTTCTCACTGCCATGATATATCCATCCATCCACCTATCTCTCCTCTCACTGCCACGATACATCCATCCATCCACCTATCCCTCCTCTCACTGCCACGATACATCCATCCATCCGTCTATCCCTCCTCTCACTGCCACGATATATCCATCCATCCACCTATGTATTATCTCACTGCCACGATACATCAATCCATCCACCTATCCCTCCTCTCACTGCCATGATACATCCATCCACCTATCCCTCATCACACTGCCACGATACATCCATCCATCCACATATCCCTCCTCTCACTGCCACGATACATCCATCCATCCACCTATCCCTCCTCTCACTGCCACGATACATCCATCCATCCACATATCCCTCCTCTCACTGCCACGATACATCCATCCATCCACCTATCCCTCCTCTCACTGCCACGATACATCCATCCATCCACCTATGTATCCTCTCACTGCCACGATACATCAATCCATCCACCTATCCCTCCTCTCACTGCCATGATACATCCATCCGTCCAACTATCCCTCCTCTCACTGCCACGATACATCCATCCATCCACCTATCCCTGCTCTCACTGCCACGATACACCCATCCATCCACAAATCCCTGCTCCCACTGCCACGATACATCCATCCATCCACCTATCCATCCTCTCACTGCCACGATACATCCATCCATCCACCTATCCCTCCTCCTATTGCCACGATACATCCATCCATCCACCTACCCCCCCTCTCACTGCCACAATGTATCCATCCATCCACCTATCCCTCCTCTCACTGCCACGATACATCCATCCATCCACCTATCCATCCTCTCACTGTCACGATACATCCATCCATCCACCTATCCCTCCTCTCACTTCCACGATACATCCATCCATCCACATATCTCTCCTCTCACTGCCACGATACATCCATCCATCCACCTATCCCTCCTCTCACTGCCACGATACATCCATCCATCCACATATCTCTCCTCTCACTGCCACGATACATCCATCCATCCACCTATCCCTCCTCTCACTGCCACGATACATCCATCCATCCACCTATCCCTCCTCTCACTGCCATGATACATCCATCCATCCACCCATCCCTCCTCTCACTGCCACGATATATCCATCCATCCACCTATGTATCCTCTCACTGCCACGATACATCCATCCATCCACCTATCCCCCCTCTCACTGCCACGATACATCCATCCATCCACCTATCCCTCCTCTCACTGCCACGATATATCCATCCATCCACCTATCCATCCTCTCACTGCCATGATACATCCATCCATCCACCTATCTCTCCTCTCACTGCCACGATACATCCATCCATCCACCTATCCCTCCTCTCTCTGCCACGATACATCCATCCATCCACCTATCCCTCCTCTCACTGCCACGATACATCCATCCATCCACCTATCCCTCCTCTCACTGCCACGATATATCCATCCATCCACCTATGTATCCTCACTGCCACGATACATCAATCCATCCACCTATCCCTCCTCTCACTGCCATGATACATCCATCCATTCACCTATCCCTCCTCTTACTGCAACGATACATCCAACCATCCACCTATCCCTCCTCACACTGCCACGATACATCCATTCATCCACCTATCCCTCCTCTCACTGCCACGATACATCTATCCATCCACCTATCCATCCTCTCACTGCCACGATACATCCATCCATCCACACATCCATCCTCTCACTGCCACGATACATCCATCCACCTATCCATCCTCTCACTGCCACGATACATCCATTCATCCACTTATCCCTCCTCTCACTGCCACGATACATCCATCCGTCCACCTATCCCTCCTCTCACTGCCACGATACATCCATCCATCCACCTATCTCTCCTCTCACTGCCACGATACATCCATCCATCTACCTATCCCTCCTCTCACTGCCACGATACATCCATCCACCCACCTATCCCTCATCTCACTGCCACGATACACCCATCCATCGACCTATCCCTCCCCTCACTGCCACGGTACATCCATCCATCCACATATCCCTCCTCTCACTGCCACGATACATCCATCCATCCTCCTATCCCTCCTCTCACTGCCACCATACATCCATCCATCCTCCTATCCTTCCTCTCACTGCCACCATACACCCATCCATCCACCTATCCCTCCTCTTACTGCAACGATACATCCAACCATCCACCTATCCCTCCTCACACTGCCACGATACATCCATCCATCCACCTATCCCTCCTCTCACTGCCACGATACATCCATCCATCCACCTATCCCTCCTCCTATTGCAACGATACATCCATCCATCCACCTATTCCCCCTCTCACTGCCACGATACATCCATCCATCCACCTATCCCTCCTCTCACTGCCACGATACAGCCATCCATCCACCTATCCATCTTCTCACTGCCATGATATATCCATCCATCCACCTATCTCTCCTCTCACTGCCACGATACATCCATCCATCCACCTATCCCTCCTCTCACTGCCACGATATATCCATCCATCCGTCTATCCCTCCTCTCACTGCCACGATATATCCATCCATCCACCTATCCCTCCTCTTACTGCAACGATACATCCAACCATCCACCTATCCCTCCTCACACTGCCACGATACATCCATTCATCCACCTATCCCTCCTCTCACTGCCACGATACATCCATCCATCCACCTATCCATCCTCTCACTGCCACGATACATCCATCCATCCACCTATCCCTCCTCTCACTGCCACGATACATCCATCCATCCACCTATCCCTCCTCTCACTGCCACGATACATCCTTCCATCCACCTATCCCTCCTCTCACTGCCACGATATATCCATCCATCCACCTATGTATCATCTCACTGCCACGATACATCAATCCATCCACCTATCCCTCCTCTCACTGCCATGAGAAAAAAAAAATACCTCACCTATATATGATATATAGGGCAAAGTAAGCCCCATCTTTTGATACCAGTTTGGTTTACCTTGCTTCAAGGTCAAGGTCACAGGAGCTCTTCAAATGTGGATTGTATACATATTTTGAAGTGACCTTGACCCTGAACTATGGAAGATAACTGTTTAAAACTTAAAAGTTATGTGGGGCACATGTTATGCTTTCATCATGAGACACATTTGGTCACATATGATCAAGGTTAAGGTCACTTTGACCCTTTTGAAATGTGACCAAAATAAGGTAGTGAACCACTAAAACTGACCATATCTCATGGTAGAAAGAGCCAATAAGCACCATTGTACTTCCTATGTATTGAATTAACAGCTTTGTGTTGCATGACCTTGGATGACCTTGACCTTGGGTCAAGGTCACATGTATTTTGGTAGGAAAAATGTGTAAAGCAGTTCTTAGTGTATGATGTCATTGCTAGGTTTAGTTATTTGACCTTGACCCTATGTTCCCTAACTTGCTGCACTTGAGTTGAACCAACTGACAGATGTATTTGTAAAGGACTTAATTGGTGTTTTTGTCTCGTGGTTATCACCATACTCTTTGTTTTAATCGGATGAATGATCATTGCATTGGAAACGCACCACTCAGTGATTTCATCCACACTTGTTTGAAGAGAAGAGTTGACGGAGTCCACATATTTTTGACTGGTGTGAACAGAAGAGTCATCCGCGAAGAACTCACATCTAACTTTTTCATCGGACACATGAAGGGGTAAATCATCTATATAAATACAGAACAAGATAGGTCCTAATACAGACCCTTGAGGGACACCACTCCTGACAAACTCGTTTGACGAAGTTTTACAGTTAATGGATACATACTGTTTCCGTTTTGAAAGATACGATTAAAAAAAGGCACAGGCGGAGTCGTCTTTTAAGGGGAGGTGGGTCAGTGCACTACCTTTTTTCAATTTTGAATGTTTTATTGTGTCTGAATGTTATTTTATGAAAGAAATGAACAAATGATGACAAAGAATAGTCACTTTTTGTATTTTCGGTTGCTGGTTTTTGTTTTACGCGACAAAAACAGTCAAAATACAGACAAAAGTGGAGTACAGGAGATACACGGATTTTCATCAGATGTGATTGTCACACTTCTAATTATTGTTTTATTTTATCCTTCTGGGTATGCTCTAGGGGATTACGAAGCAGATTTTGTTTATTATATTTATATTTGGAGTTAGGAACACTTCTTTGTTACAACTGTCAAACTTTAGGGTAACGCTTGCGAAATTATTTTTTGAAATAATCTGGATATGACTATAATAAAATTTCAGCAAAATCCCTTCGTAATCCCCCAAAATGTTATATTCTGCACAAACTACAAAAGAAAATATTGCTCTAGCTAAATTACAGCCAGAGAAATCGCGTAACCCAAGACGTAACCGTAGGCAAAATGGCTGAACTGAGAAAAACGACATTGAAGATTGAACACCACAGAAACACTATTGAAACAGACATACAAGGACAAAACTGTGTTATGAATGAACAGCTTAGTTTATTTGAATTGCAAACTACTTAGCCTTTAGCACGCCAGCAGAGAATTTATGCGTCCATCCCTTCTTTCCCTCTGTCAACCAGCATGGGGATACTGCCCCAGCGCTAAACGTGTATCAATGACCCGATTCTCGTTTGTATTTGCATGCGAGAATAACGGTATTTTTAACGGTAACTTACTTGAGCCAGAACGAGGCTTATTTCCTTCCGTTATCTCGTCGATTTGTTGGTTTCCTCGAAGTTTTCTGCTTTTGTTTTTACATCGATACAGTACTTTGGTGCTTCGACAAGCAAGATGGAGGATGATGAGTTTGAAACTTTCGTTTGAGTTGTTTTTTGACAACAAATCGTACGTGGAATCTGAACGATTTACTGAGGAAGCTCTTCGCAATGAACTGTGTATCGCGGTGAAGAAAATGACACAGTTCGTCAAGACAGTGACGGAATTTACGAAAGTGCAGATTGATACAAACAGTTGCTGATCCAGTTTCGTTCGTGAAATGGCGCCGGCAGGCCCACCAAACATTACTGATAATCTGACTGATGTTGGATACTTTCTCCTGTTTTTGTTTTTTTTGCGTAGCAAATGCTCAACTTGCTTGTCAAGGAGATACTGCACAGAAACTGACTCAAATTCAGCGCAAAGCAAGCCAGTGCCGAGACGTAAAAAGTGTGCTGCATGGCGTGTTCGGAAATGGCGACCTGTGGATCTGCGTGGAGATCAAAGCTTTCCTCTGTATCGGAAACACCGGCAGAATCCAAACTTTGGCCTAGTACCAGCGGAAACTACTTTGTAAATGCCATAGTTCTGCGCCTTATTTTTCGTTTTGGGTGGTTTGTTGCATTTTGCGTTTGGGGGATTTTTGTAATTTTCCTATCGATTTTTTATTTTTCATTTTTTGTTGTTGTTATATTTAGTTATAATGTCTTTATTTTTCTAGAAGTTCTAACTGCATTTAATTTTACCTTGTTGTGTGGTAACTCGAGATGCTATGCAATTTGGTGGAATTGTGTGTGGTTTTTGTTCTGTAAATCCTCTATTTTTTCTGTGTCTTTTCTTTTGTTTCCTTGTGCCTGTCTTTTTGTGTTGACACCTTTCTAGATTGTTCTTGTGAAAATCGTCATAGCTTTGTGTTTTGCCCCAAGGGCTTCTGGGAATTTTGTGTACTCACCTGTTAGTGTTGTTTTCCTGTTTGACCGGAGAGGACTGTTTTTGTTGTAGCTGGAGATTTTGTTGAAGGGAAATATGTTTTAAACGTGAGTTCTAACCTTTTCTAAAATGCCTAATGCCAATGGTGTGATCGTGGTGAGCCTACTGTGGAGCCATAAGGTTTGTCTTGCTTTCATTGTATTGTCTTTATTGCTAAGTTTTGTATGGATAGGTCAAACATGGAATTATCTGTTGAATTTGAAAATGTGAGCTGTTTCTTGGAGAGGCTGGTAAAGCTAGTTTTATGTGACTTTGTGACCTTCACATTGTCGGCCATTGTTGAGCTTTCACAATTCTGGAAACATTTTTTATTTCTCAAACTCAAATTGTTTTTGCCTGCTGTTAGGAACGTTTTTCTTTGTGGAATTTTATTGTATTGAAGCCTCTTTTGTATAAATGAATCAACGTTTTTGAGATTGGGGAGGATAACTCTCTTGAGGTATAATGACGTTATGTCCCTTAATACAAGATGTCTGCTGTTTGTTTATAAGAATTTTGATGCTTCTATTCATTACTGGATCTATAACTATTCTGGTGTTTTCAGCCTTTATTGGACTTGGACAGATTAATTTTATTTATAACTTTTTGGGTGTTTTGCTCCGTTGATGGACTCTGACTACATTTTCTTTTTTATAACTTTTTTGGTCTTTTGCTTCGGTCTGGGACTTAGAATATTTTTCATATTTGTATTTTAATCTTTTCAATATTTTTCTTCATTTATCAGACTCTTTTGTCTTTAAGACTCTAGTCTATAGTCCTAGTGAGTCAACAACGTATTTATAAGTTAACAGTTGTTAGTTTTGTGATGACATTGCATTGACTCTATGAATGTATTGACTAATCTGTGGTTTTTTTTTGTTTCTTCTGTCAGTTTTTACCTTGTTTGAATTCCCTTAACTCAAAATTCCGTCACTAGTTAGAGCCCCTTGAAACTCTTAGGTTTATGGTATTTGTTTGAAATTGAAAGGAATCTACTTCATTAGTTTGAAACTTGAACGTTGTCGTTTATTGTAAACTCAAGGTATGAATAATCTCGTGTGTACTGAAACCTATGTGTAACCCTGATTAAAATTTGAACGGACCTGAGTTTTTTCTGGTTTTCTAGCATGAGTCATTCTTACTCTTCACCAAGTCAGTTTTCCTACTCACGCACACGATCACACTGTCGGCCCGCATTTATAGTAAAAACTTCTGCTCTTGACAGTATGAAACTTAGGTGATACCAGTAGAAGAACCTTTGTCGTTGAAGCAAGAAACGTCATCATCGTTGAACAAGGAACTTTGTTTTAATATTTTAGCTAAAGGTGTCTGGCTAAATGAAATTTTGGAGCCTTTTTGACTTCACAGCAAGTATATGAATATTGCAGCCAGCACTTATTTTAAAAACTACGTTCCTCCATTTAGTCGGTCAAACAGGACACACTCTTTAACCAGCAAACTATTCACTTGCATAAGCTTTCTGATGCTTTCTATGAATATCGTAACCGTATTCCTTTCATCTTGAGCGCTACTATCAAGTCAACGGTGTCGTCATCTTTGAAGAAACAACTTTTTGTTTTGTTCTCATAACTCACGGAGAAACCGACAATATGGAAGCAACTGCTGCAAATACGGATAGCTCTGAAACACACTTAGGGAGAGACGACAATAGAGAGGAAACTCTGAGAAATAGTACAGAAGATTTCGTCACTAAATCTGGCATCAGAGTTTCCATCTGCAAGAAGGACATCACTAGATTTCAAGTGGACGCAGTAGTCAACGCAGCCAACAAAAACCTAGCTCATGGAAGAGGCGTCGCTGCTGCAATTTCTGATGCCGCAGGGAACATTTTGAGAGAGGAAGGAGACAAGTACATTCAACGTCACGGCGCCCTTCAGGTGACCCAGGTCGTGGAGACCACAGGAGGACTCCTGCAGTGCCGGAAGGTTCTGCATGCCGTGGGACCGAGATGGAGCGACTATGAAGACAAGGCTCTGTGTCAGCAACATCTGATAGACACTGTCTTCAATTGTCTGAACAAGGCCACTACTCTCGGACTCTCTTCTATCGCCATCCCATCAATCAGTTCGGCCAACTTCGCAGTCCCGCAAAACATCTGCGCAGATAGCTACTTAATCGCCGTTCAAGCTTTTGATGAACAGCATGGAGGCCAAACTAGCTTGAAGAATGTCTACTTTGTCGATGTCTCTGACGTAATGGTCGACCTTGTTCAGAGGACTTTTGCCGAGAATTGGAACAATCCGTCCGTCAGTGCTTACATCGACCCTTCTGCTCAGCTCGATCAGCATGCTTCGGCGGGCCCAGCAACTTCCAGAAGGAGAAATCCGAACGTGCGGCCACCTAGTTCTCTGAAGGAACAACCTCACCATCGACCCGAGGACCTTTTACGACGTTCTGGAAGATCAAGGGCGATGACAGAGAAGGGTTTTAAGGACGTATTGCGAACGAGGATTGACAACTTCAATCAAGCGATCAAGAGCATCAAACGTCTAATCCAGAGCACCGTATCAGTCCTCAACGACAAGCACGACGATGTCGTCTTCCTTAGGCAAGTCCAAACAAAGCTAGTGAAGAAGATGTCCGAAATCAGAACTCTACAAGCAAGAATAGAGGAGCTGCGCTCAGACCCACGTACTGTCGAAGCCTTGGAGGAGATAGAGACTCAAGCCGCTACATTAGTCAGCCAGCTGGTCGTCGAGATTGCCAGAAATAATCCTCCGTCCGGACGTCTTGGAAGACCTTCGACAAATAGTGGAAGAAGAAAGGGAGGCAGTGACATCTCACATTCAACTCATTCGCGAATCCAGCGAACAGAACAAGAATCTATCAAGGTGAAGATGGAAATGCAAGTTCTGCAGCTCAAAACGGAAGCGCAACTTGAAAGGGAGGAAGAGGAAGCCGAAGCCAGCTTGAGGGCCCTCCAAGAAGAGCAAGAACATAGAGAATCCGAAAGGAGGAAAGAGAAAAGGAGACGAGAATTCGAAGAAGCCGAGGCTCAAGAAGAGGATAAAAGGAGAATAGAAAGAATTCGACAAAAACTCGTGGACAGCAAAAGAAAGGCCGAACGACAAAGTTTCTTCGAGGAAAGGAAACTGCTTGTGATTCAAGCAGCAAACAATGACGCCATGAATGCTTTGGTGGCTAATAGCAGGAGCTCTGAGTCATCGATGACAATATTCTCAGAATATGAGATGGAAGACCCTACTCCAGATCTGTCGCGAAAACAAAGAAGCACTGCTGACTGGGTTCAAAGTACCGTTGATCAGTTGTCTACAACTGAAAAGAAACTTCCCTTAAGCCCCTTAGTCAAACAAGGTAAAAGCAGACAGGTATTGCAGGTTGACAGGAGCTCTAACCAACAAGAGGTGCGTGCCACTGATGGGACGACGGCTGCCACCGAGAAGACCGATGACCACAGCCGCGACCAGAATCCTGGCCTCAGCGCCAGGGACGGTACGTTCGTGCCCTTTTCGAACATCACCACGACAACAAAGAAGGTGCTTCCAGAGATCGTCCGTCGTCAACCAACGCAGACTGCGACTGGAGTGCAGCATCACTTCACTGAGGCTGCTTACACCACAGCCTCTCTAAATCCAAGCTATGGCGGAATACCAGCCATTAGAGAGAGGCAACTGACAAGGACACAGTCTGCGCCACGACCTCCGTTTACCCAGTCGACTTGGACTGGGGTGTCAACGACTACAGCCAACGTCGGCGGCTACGTCAACGCTGCTACGACCTACTACGCTGAGCCTCATCAGCCACGCGTTTTGGCGACGTCAGAGGCTGTCGGCGGCCACGTCAACGCTGCTGCGACCTACTACGCTGAGCCTCATCAGCCACGCGTTTTGGCGACGTCAGAGGCTGTCGGCGGCCACGTCAACGCTGCTGCGGCCTACAATGCTGAGCCTCACCAGCCACACGGCTTGACAACATCAGCGGGTGTCGGCAGTTACGTCGACTACTACATGGCGAAGAATTATGAACCGCCGCAGAAAGATTCACCGCAACAGAGCAAGCTGCGCCATGATGCACCCATTTTTACGCAAGTCGCCGCTGGACAGCAGTATGATACCGCCCATTCCGTTGAAGCACGTCACGTAATCTACGGGAATAGCGAGGCTGAACCTCCTGTGGTGACGCCGCACCCCAAAAGACCATCGTACACCTCTGAGCAAATGAACTCTACCAACGCATCAGGTGAAGATCAGCTAAGAATGATCACACAAACATTCTCGAACGCTATGACATTGAGCCGCCTACCCACGCAAGAACCGAGCATTTTTGTGGGAGATCCCTTGGATTATCCTTCGTGGCATGCAGCCTTCACATTCCTGATCGGGAGTCACAACATTCAGGAGACAGAGAAACTACTATATTTAAAGAGGTTTCTTGGCGGAAGCGCCTTGGAATCAATCAGTGGTTTCTTCCTAATGAGAAAGCCGGAAGCCTTCACAAGCGCCATGAAGATGCTGGAGGCAAGGTATGGCAACTCGTTTGCCATAGGGCAAGCTTTCAGGACGAAACTAGAGAACTGGGACACTGTGAGATCTGAAGATCCAGTCGCTCTTCGTCTCTTCTCTGACTTTTTGAGGCAGTGCTCGGTAGCCCAGAACGAAATTGGAGGTTTGCATATTCTTGAT
Organism: Littorina saxatilis; assembly: GCF_037325665.1. Taxonomy (NCBI): domain Eukaryota; kingdom Metazoa; phylum Mollusca; class Gastropoda; order Littorinimorpha; family Littorinidae; genus Littorina; species Littorina saxatilis. Next base: position 67,365,822 of record NC_090252.1, read on the forward strand.
GACGCCCAGTACCTCAAACGTATGGTTGATAAGTTGCCGAAGTACATTAAGAACAGATGGAGTCGGAAGGTCACGCACGACAAGGTGAAACATCCTGAAAGGTACCCAACCTTCAAGGAGCTCTCGGACTTTGTCGAAGAAGAGGCCGAGATCTCAAATGAGCCTGTGTTTGGCATGATTGCCAACAAGACAGCACCCAAGTTTGATCCCGTCGACGCACAGAAACAGCAGCTCTATCGAAGGGACAAAGGTCTTCGACAAAACCGTCTAGAATCAGGCGCTCAATCCATAAGCAACCATCTGCTTAACAGCGTGCAGCCAACAGGCAACGATCTGGCTTCAGGCGGCCAGCCCACAGACAAATTACCTTGTATGTACTGCGAGATGTCAAATCACGAGCTGCCCAGTTGCCGCAAGTTTGCAGGGCTCTCAAAAGAAGACAAACGAGGCTACGTGATGAGGAACAGACTGTGTTTCGGCTGCTTAAAGGCCGCAGGGCATGTTGCGAGCCAGTGCAAGGAGCGCGAAGTCTGTAGCAAGTGTAAGAAGAACCATCCAACGAGCATGCACTTGGACATATTCCAGCACGAATCTTTTGGTAGCCCACGCGAAACCAACCAATCAGTGAAACAAAGACAATGAACAATCTAAAGGAATAGTTTTGTTACGCCACCTGCTACGTACCTTGACACGAATGAACATTGTAGACGATCATTCGCCACAAATGATAATATGTGCCTTAAAGAACTTTAATGTTTGAATGCAGAGATTATTAACTGGACTGAAATGAACTTTAAATCTGAGAGGCGATGGTTTTGGTTTTTCAATAAGCTGTTCATGACGTATGTATATGAATGGTGGGAGGAACGAGTTTGCATAAGAACGAAATAATAGTATGGTAAATAAAAGATTTGTTTTTTGAATATTTGCAAATTATGGTTATTTTGCCACAGAAGGTCTATTAATGTAAATGTGTGTGTTCAACTTACATTTGAAGTTAACGGAACATGTAATTATTTTTATGTTAAAGTGAAGTCTACCTTAACGTTTAAGCCTAATATTTTGAGAGAAGTCAATGTTAGTGTATATGGCTAAGCTGCCATCGTCAATGTTAAAAGGTGTTGTTTTTTTAATTTTATTTAAAGTGAGTCAAAGTGCCTACGCGGTTTTGATTAAGGTTATGAACGTTTTGATGTTTGTCCTGAAGGTAAAGAAAGTCAAAGTGCCTACGCGGTTTTGATTAAGGTTATGAACGTTTTGATGTTTGTCCTGAAGGTAAAGAAAGTCAACCTGCCTACGCGGCATGTGTTAAAGTTAATGTTGTTTTTTGTTGTTCTGTAAAGAAAGTAACGTACATGTAACTGCCAACGAGGCACATGATTATGTTCATGAACGTTTTTTTTGTTTTTTGTAATGTGCTTCGAACGTACCCTGTTTTTGCTCAAAGGGAGTTAATTTCTGGGGCAAGTATGCGTTTCGGCGTACTCGGTTCTTTTCTCAACAAGAGTAATTTCAGTGGCAAGGTAAATGATTTGAAGGTACTTTGCTTCTGTCTAGCATTGAGTCGGATTTCCATAGCAAAGCTTTTTGTATAAGTAACGTGCTATGTCTGGTAAACGGTTGTAGTGTAAACTGTGTTCAATACTGAGTTTTGTGTTCTGTTTGTCCAGACCTTCCGAATAAGTATAGTCGGGTGTTAGGTCTGGAGGTGGGAGTGTAAATGCCATAGTTCTGCGCCTTATTTTTCGTTTTGGGTGGTTTGTTGCATTTTGCGTTTGGGGGATTTTTGTAATTTTCCTATCGATTTTTTATTTTTCATTTTTTGTTGTTGTTATATTTAGCTATAATGTCTTTATTTTTCTAGAAGTTCTAACTGCATTTAATTTTACCTTGTTGTGTGGTAACTCGAGATGCTATGCAATTTGGTGGAATTGTGTGTGGTTTTTGTTCTGTAAATCCTCTATTTTTTCTGTGTCTTTTCTTTTGTTTCCTTGTGCCTGTCTTTTTGTGTTGACACCTTTCTAGATTGTTCTTGTGAAAATCGTCATAGCTTTGTGTTTTGCCCCAAGGGCTTCTGGGAATTTTGTGTACTCACCTGTTAGTGTTGTTTTCCTGTTTGACCGGAGAGGACTGTTTTTGTTGTAGCTGGAGATTTTGTTGAAGGGAAATATGTTTTAAACGTGAGTTCTAACCTTTTCTAAAATGCCTAATGCCAATGGTGTGATCGTGGTGAGCCTACTGTGGAGCCATAAGGTTTGTCTTGCTTTCATTGTATTGTCTTTATTGCTAAGTTTTGTATGGATAGGTCAAACATGGAATTATCTGTTGAATTTGAAAATGTGAGCTGTTTCTTGGAGAGGCTGGTAAAGCTAGTTTTATGTGACTTTGTGACCTTCACATTGTCGGCCATTGTTGAGCTTTCACAATTCTGGAAACATTTTTTATTTCTCAAACTCAAATTGTTTTTGCCTGCTGTTAGGAACGTTTTTCTTTGTGGAATTTTATTGTATTGAAGCCTCTTTTGTATAAATGAATCAACGTTTTTGAGATTGGGGAGGATAACTCTAGTGAGGTATAATGACGTTATGTCCCTTAATACAAGATGTCTGCTGTTTGTTTATAAGAATTTTGATGCTTCTATTCATTACTGGACTTGGGCTAATCTATAACTATTCTGGTGTTTTCAGCCTTTATTGGACTTGGACAGATTAATTTTATTTATAACTTTTTGGGTGTTTTGCTCCGTTGATGGACTCTGACTACATTTTCTTTTTTATAACTTGTTTGGTCTTTTGCTTCGGTCTGGGACTTAGAATATTTTTCATATTTGTATTTTAATCTTTTCAATATTTTTCTTCATTTATCAGACTCTTTTGTCTTTAAGACTCTAGTCTATAGTCCTAGTGAGTCAACAACGTATTTATAAGTTAACAGTTGTTAGTTTTGTGATGACATTGCATTGACTCTATGAATGTATTGACTAATCTGTGGGTTTTTTTTGTTTCTTCTGTCAGTTTTTACCTTGTTTGAATTCCCTTAACTCAAAATTCCGTCACTAGTTAGAGCCCCTTGAAACTCTTAGGTTTATGGTATTTGTTTGAAATTGAAAGGAATCTACTTCATTAGTTTGAAACTTGAACGTTGTCGTTTATTGTAAACTCAAGGTATGAATAATCTCGTGTGTACTGAAACCTATGTGTAACCCTGATTAAAATTTGAACGGACCTGAGTTTTTTCTGGTTTTCTAGCATGAGTCATTCTTACTCTTCACCAAGTCAGTTTTCCTACTCACGCACACGATCACACTGTCGGCCCGCATTTATAACTTGTTGTTGCTAACCGAACTAATAAAGACATTGTCCTCTTTCTTATTTCGAGCCATTGTTATCGTATCAAAGGTTGTTTCTCAAGTAAAAATTCGCTTTCGGTTGTCACCGATCTTTTAATGTGTAACCAGGATGTTGTAAAACCGAGTGAACTTCGGGTGTTCCCGTCATGGCCGAGAGTCTCTTCGGTAGTTTCCGTATGCAAAATTCGTAAGCTGAGCATGCGCATTCACAAAGTAAACTGGTTCCCGATTTCGGTTTATGAAACGAACCAATGAATGTCGAGTACCTTCCAAATAAGGACATTTCCGTTCGATTACGATTGCTGCCTTTGCAACGGACTAGTGGCTGAGTGAATGGAACATTCATCAAAACACGGATGTCATGTTATAGGTCAAGAGCTGCTGCGCAGTTTCGTATGTCGTGAATGCACTGTTTTGCTGAGGACAAAGCCGTAACTAGCCTTTGAAATGAGACGTTTTTTGGCGGGGGAATATCGACTACAGAAGACAATCAATGCCACACATGTTCACATTTTGTCTTTATTGACAGATAAATAGGACACTTTTGACAAAAACACCGACACACATGGATGATAGGTATGTTATGGAAACATAATCTGCTAAAATACCCAAAACAGTGTTTTGAACGATTTGGTAAATTTTGCACTGGCCCACCTGCCCTTAAAGTACAAAAACAACGCTCCCGTTATTTCTGCTTTGTTTATTGCTGACAGCCAAGTCTCCCACAAAGAGCTTAAGGCGGTGTGGCAGGAATGCTTAGAGCGGAATCCAGACTGATGAAACAGATTCATTTGTTCCATATATGCCAGTAGGTGTTTTTGTATGTGCTTTTCTAAAGGTTTAGATAGAACAGGTAAGAGGGAAATAGGTCTAAAGTTGTTTGGGTCTGTAAGATCCTTATTTCTTGGAAGTGGTAATACCTTTGCACACTTTAAAATAGAAGGGAACACGTTTTGTTGTATGCTTTGGTTATAAACATAAGTTAGGGAATCGACAATGTAAGGTAAAGCAAGTTTTAGCAACTTGACTGGAATCTTGTCTGGACCCATTGACTTCGTATTCGCCATTTGTTCTACCAGTTTTCCTACCTCGTGCACTGAGATTGGAGGAATAGAAAACGTGTCAGTTTGAGTCAACTGTTGTCCACAGAATGTTTTTAATTTTTCAAAACAATCATCCGTATCAAGGGAATCATTCTGATTAAGACACGATATTAGGTTGTCTGCTAGCGAAATGAAGTGTTTGTTAAAATCATTTGGAAATATTTGTGAATGAGAATTGGTTGATACCTTCCTAGATTTATCAATAATTTCATTCACTGCTCGCCAGATTGTAGCTGTATCCCTTTTTTAGAAATCAGTTTATTAAAATATTCTGCCTTTGCTTGTCTCACTGTGTCCAAAACTTCATTTTTATATTTAGTCAAGTTTTGACTAAATATTTTAACATCGAGGGGGGATCGAAACGAGGGTCGTGGTGTATGTGCGTGTGTCTGTGTGTGTGTGTGTGTGTGTGTGTGTGTATAGAGCGATTCAGACTAAACTACTGGACCGATCTTTATGAAATTTGACATGAGAGTTCCTGGGTATGAAATCCCGGAACGTTTTTTTCATTTTTTTGATAAATGTCTTTGATGACGTCATATCCGGCTTTTCGTGAAAGTTGAGGCGGCACTGTCACGCCCTCATTTTTCAACCAATTTGGTTGAAATTTTGGTCAAGTAATCTTCGACGAAGCCCGGACTTCGGTATTGCATTTCAGCTTGGTGGCTTAAAAATTAATTAATGACTTTGGTCATTAAAAATCTGAAAATTGTAAAAAAAAATAAAAATTTATAAAACGATCCAAATTTACGTTTATCTTATTCTCCATCATTTTCTGATTCCAAAAACATATAAATATGTTATATTTGGATTAAAAACAAGCTCTGAAAATTAAATATATTAAAATTATTATCAAAATTAAATTGTCGAAATCAATTTAAAAACACTTTCATCTTATTCCTTGTCGGTTCCTGATTCCAAAAACATATAGATATGATATGTTTGGATTAAAAACACGCTCAGAAAGTTAAAACAAAGAGAGGTACAGAAAAGCGTGCTATCCTTCTTAGCGCAACTACAACCCCGCTCTTCTTGTCAATTTCACTGCCTTTGCCATGAGCGGTGGACTGACGATGCTACGAGTATACGGTCTTGCTGAAAAATGGCATTGCGTTCAGTTTCATTCTGTGAGTTCGACAGCTACTTGACTAAATATTGTATTTTCGCCTTACGCGACTTGTTTTGTTTATTTATTTACCAGGATTTATGTCGCGCACGTATCTCACCACACGAGGCGACTCAAGGCGCATGTTACCTATTAATGCCGTGTGAGATGGAATTTTGTACACAATATATAACGCATTTACATCGACTGCCTTTAGGCGCTGCATCCACCTTTCACGGCCTATTATTCCAGGTCACACGGGTATTTTGGTGGACATTTTTTATCTACGCCTATACAATTTTGCCAGGAAAGACCCTTTTGTCAATCGTGGGATCTTTAACGTGCATACCCCAATGTAGTGTACACGAAGGGACCTCGGTTTATTGTCTCATCCGAAAGACTAGCACTTGAACCCACCACCTAGGTTAGGAAAGGGGGGAGAAAATTTCTAACGCCCTGACCCAGGGTCGAACTCGCAACCTCTCGCTTCCGAGCGCAAGTGCGTTACCACTCGGCCACCCAGACCGCAGTTTATATTCTGTTTTCATGTTGCGCTCTTTAAAATAATCACGCATCGCCATAGCCTCGATAATGTCTGAGGCCAAGGGGGGAGCTGGGGATGTTTCACTCTATGCTGACGTAGTGGTGCGTGTTTAGCAATTATTGAACACAAAATATGGTGAAAAATATTGCAAGCGCCCTCTGCGTCACTGCAATTGAATACGCTATAAAATGGGGCTTGGTTGAGGTCAAAGAAAAAGGCAGATTCAACAAAATACTTGACACTTCTGTATTCGATTGTTGTGTGGCCTTTATGACGTGATTTTGGCAATCAAAGAGAAATCGAGCAAAAAACAGAATGATGGTCACTAAAACTGGAATGCACTACTTGCGCATTTGTAACGATATTCTTACTATCAGTGTAAATATGATCAATCAGGGTTGATGAAGTATTTGTTTCTCTTGTAGGGGTTTTAACCAGCTGATGAAGACCAAACAGAGCAGTGATTGAGCACCTCGTTGTTTGAGGCCTGAGTAGGTTAATGTTAAAATCGCCAAGCAATACAACATTCTCGTCACGAGCCCTCACTCTGTCCATCATAGAAACAAAATCATCAATCCACCTTGACGTTTCAGCAGGGTTACGATACACATAGCCAATAAGCAAGGGAGAGGATTTGTCATGTTTTTGTTTAGAGAGAGAGAGAGAGAGAGAGAGAGAGAGAGAGAGAGAGAGAGAGAGAGAGAGAGAGAAAGAGAGAGAGAGAGAGAGAGAGAGAGAGAGAGAGAGAGAGAGAGAGAGAGAGAGAGAGAGAGAGAGAGAGAATTTGTGTTTAATGTCTGTTAAACGCGTTCGTTTGCAGATATTTACAACCTGGCGTGCCAGACACCAATAAGGGGACGCTATTTGCGTATCTACAAACGCAATCCAGTCAACGACCCACCAAATCAACAGCACTGCAAGTTCTTCCTACTGAGCGAGATTCAGGTTCCAGGTAAAGAATGGACGTGACTACACATACGCTTACCCAAATAGGTCACAGAGAGATTACTACATGGCTTGTTATAGGTTACATAGAGATTACTACATGGCTTGTTATAGGTTACATAGAGATTACTACATGACTTGCTATAGGTTACATAGAGATTACTACTTGGCTTGCTATATGCTACATAGATATTACTACATGACTTGCTATAGGTTACATATAGATTACTACATGTTTTGTCTATCGAGCAGTAGTGTCGGCAACATAATATGTGTCACCCTCTATTTTGATTTACGGCATACATAGTAGTTTGGTGACTATGCAAACATGTATGTGATATGCAAATCAAATACAATTAGAATTGCCTGCATTTGTTCAAATTTGTCCCCAGTTTGCAAGCCCAACTATTATGGAACAGACGTTTCCTCGTGTAGGCGTTGTCCCAACCCAGGCGACTGTGGTAATAGCTGTGATAACTACTTCGGATGTCGTACACTGGGTAAGTGAAGGCCATGCAGTCTATTAACAGAATCAGAGTATCAAGGGAGAGTGAAGCTTGCTGACTTAGCGGTCCTGTATTGACTTTACGCATTCACTCGCTCAAACACACATGCCTTCCCACTCAGGCACACACGATCATGCACAAGCACACGGGATGGTGACAACACGTACGCGCTCGAAAAAAAACGCACGGCACAAAACGAATAAACATTTCACACATTTCGCTATTGAATCAAATCACCATGCACTATGTTGTAACACACTACCTCTCGTCACACAGAAGAACACACAGTTCGGCACTGAACTAATACACACAGCAACGCACGCACAGGGGTGATAGTGTACGGCCCCTGACACAGTACTACCGAGGGTACGACCCCTGACACAGTTCTACCGCGGGTACGACCCCTACACAGTACTACCGAGGGTACGACCCCCTACATACTACCGAGGGTACGACCCCTGACACAGTGCTGGCGAGGGTACGACCTCTCGCACAGTACTACTGAGAGTACGACCCCCCACACAATACTACCGAGGGTACGACCCCTGACACAATACTACATATGGTACGACCCCTGACACTACTACCGAGGTTACGACCCCCCACACAATACTACCGAGGGTACGACCCCCCACACAGTACTACCGAGGGTACGACCCCTGACACAGTACTACCAAGGGTACGACCCCTGACACAGTACTACAGAGTGTACGACCCCTGACACAGTACGTTTACCGTCCGTCTGTAAAACAGAACGCAAAACAGAACACTGATCTCACCTATTCAATTAGGACGGTTGGCTCTTCCGCCAGACCATTTGACTCGGGATTAGAGACTTCTCAAAAATAGGACTGATGCTTTGATGGCACGAACACTATACAATCATACAGATGTATTGATGAAACTCTTCTGCGAAATGTTCCCTTGACACATAGAAACGGTAATTAACACAAAACACAGCAGACACACAACCAATAAAACAGATAAGAGACGGGTACTGATGCCCAGGTGATTTAATCAATTCACCTTTACTCATTGTTGCCGCAAAGAGTTGGCAGTCAGCATTGATGGTTTCAGTGTTGTACATGCACTGCACAGTAAACAGTCCTCTTCACTCATTGTTATCGCAAAGAGTTGGCAATCAACATTGATGGTTTCAGTGTTGTACATGCACTGCACAGTAAACGGTCCCCTTCACTCATTGTTATCGCAAAGAGTTGGCAATCAACATTGATGGTTTCAGTGTGGCACAATGTTGCGGTGAGGAAGAACGCGACCCAGAGCTCCGTGGATTCAGGCGGGCCGTCTTTTGCTGTGGATGGCATTCTGGACTTTCCGCATTTAGCAAGCTGCACGGCTACGATCAATCACATTGTGAGCTGGTGGCAGGTGGACCTGGCCAAAGTCTTCGTGGTCTACTACTTCACTGTGACCAGCTGCTTGGATTGCCTAGGTCAGTATCGTGTCAACGATTCCATCATATATATAATCATTATGATAATCATCAGTCCACGGCTATCGCAAGTTTCTCTCTGACAGCATGCTGAATTATTGCGCGAATCTATCAAAACAAGAATACAGAGTTATCTCCCATATGTTTTTTTCTAAATTTTAAATCAGTGTTCGCGAGACGAAAATGATTGCAGATTGGCCGACTTCGGCAGTGATCTCCGTTCTGTTCTTCAGTTATGATAAAGACATCGTTCTAAGGTAAAAACAAGTCGAAATTTTGAGACTGCTGTCGGAAGGAGACCGTGATATATGGTTGCATCACTCTCAACTGGTTACAGAAAAAATCGTCTGCTCCGGCGCGCGCCGAAGCCAAAGTTAATTATCACGTGACACTTTAGAGTTGTTTGCACAGTAAATACATCCGCGAAAGATAGCTCGCTTGAAACTGTCTTACATATCAATTCCTTTGTAATTTAAACATTACACAACACCATGAAAAATCATTATCGGCGATCGATATCTGCTTATATCTATAACACATTACGAAAAGATCTAAATATGTAAAAAATCGATTTCATCTCCAGAGAAGGAAAACAAAGGGATAGAATGAGACCCGAAGGGAAGCAGCTCATTTTTGACCTGAGTTCAGGATAAGATATAATGTGAACTGTGTCGTTTCAATACACATAAATAGTGTGGTAAGTACCGTTTCAATGATTTGATCATATACATGATGTGGGTATTGTCATCTCAATGTTGATATCATAGAACTACTGTGGTAAGTGTCGTTTAAAAGTCTCCATCCCAGAAACACAGAGAACCACATTATCTGAACATAGCTCAGTTCCAAATTACACGTTGCCACTTGTAGCGCAGACATTCGATCAGAGCAATTGGGCTCGAGCTCCAATTTGCATATTTTCGAAAGAAAAGGATTTGGATAAAGTCGACAGAAAACGGCAACCGACACTTTTTTGTTTAACTCTAAAGCCAGATTCATTTTTGACTCACATGCGAAGCAAAAGTGAGTCTATGTACTCACCCGAGTCGTCCGTCCGTCCGTCCCCCCCGTCCGTCCGGACGTTCGTCCGGCCGTCCGGAAAACTTTAACGTTGGATATTTCTTGGACACTATTCAGTCTATCAGTACCAAATTTGGCAAGATGGTGTATGATGACAAGGCCCCAAAAAACATACATAGCATCTTGACCTTGCTTCAAGGTCAAGGTCGCAGGGGCCATAAATGTTGTCTAAAAAACAGCTATTTTTCACATTTTTCCCATTTTCTCTGAAGTTTTTGAGATTGAATACCTCACCTATATATGATATATAAGGCAAAGTAAGCCCCATCTTTTGATACCAGTTTGGTTTACCTTGCTTCAAGGTCAAGGTCAAAGGAGCTCTACAAAGTTGGATTGTATACATATTTTGAAGTGACCTTGACCCTGAACTATGGAAGATAACTGTTTAAAACTTACAAATTATGTGGGACACATGTTATGCTTTCATCATGAGACACATTTGGTCACATATGATCAAGGTCAAGGTCACAGTCTGACCCTTATGAAATGTGACCAAAATAAGGTAGTGAACCACTAAAAGTGACCATATCTCATGGTAGAAAGAGCCAATAAGCACCATTGTACTTCCTATGTCTTGAATTAACAGCGTTGTGTTGCATGACCTTGGATGACCTTGACCTTGGGTCAAGGTCACATGCATTTTGGTAGAAACATGTGTAAAGCAGTTCTTAGTGTATGATGTCATTGCTAGGTTTAGTTATTTGACCTTGACCCTGAAGTTCAAGGTCATGTCAAGGTCAAGCATGTGAGTCGTATGGGCTTTGCCCTTCTTGTTCTCAACTTAACCCCGACGTTTTGACTCACGTGAGTAATTGGTGAGTATATGGATTCATATATATATTCATATTTGTAATGTGATTACTCGGCTGTGAAACCCAACTCCTGTGATATGAGAGGGTAAATTTACATAGTGCAATATCATATTTGATTGTATCCCTTTTATGTTTATGTTTTATGTGTGTCGTCCTATACAATTGTTGTTATAATCGTTTACAGGCAGACAGGGTGTGCCGAAGAAAAATTTCCATTTTTATGTAATATTTTAATGGACAATAAAGTGCTGTTATTGTTATTGTTATTGTTATATCTCCGTCTGTCATGAGCCGTGGACACAGACTTAACGTTGATTGTTATCTCAAATGTGTTTCAAACTAGATCTCTAAAACTGTGCACACTGTTAGGGTTTGATGATCTCACGAAGTGACCCCAGTTTGGTTGACCCTCGTCAAATGTTGGGGTCACAGCCGGTTCAAGTTCGTTTCATAAACGTTAAGGTTATCTCGGATGATTTTGAAGCTAGAGCTTTGAAACCTTGAACACTTTTAGGGTTAGATGATCTCCCGACTTGACCTAAGTTTGATTGACCTTCGTCAAGTTTTGGGGTCACAGGAGGTCATGTTCGATTCATAATAACCTAACATTGACGTTATTTCAGGCGTTTTTAAAGCTAGAGCTTTGTAACTTAAACGGTCTGATAATCTGCCTACATAACCCTAGTTTGGTTTACCCCCGTCATATTTTGGGGTCACAGCGGGGTCATGTTTGTAAAAGCTTTGCGTTCATATTTTCTCAGTTATTTTGGGAGAAAACGCCTCCAAATTTCACACAATTGTTGGTTGTTTTTTTTTTTTTTTTTTTTTTTTTTTTAATTTGCCAAGCACATCATTGTGGGGCTTTTAATCAAAAAATATTCAAGCATCCGTCTACAACGTATCCTCATTCATCCTTCAACATTTACACAATACTGAAATATCTCAATGCTAATTCATATCCTAACATCACATTCAAATCAATAGGTCTACCATATCTATACTTACTGATACACATTTTTGAAATGAGCAAAATATGATTAATAATTTTGTTTATGGGGGTTTGCATTTCTGGAGAGTATCCAAACAATACATCTTTTTCTGTTAATATAATATTTTCTCCCGTATTAACAAATATACATCTTCTAACATTTTCCCAAAACAATTTCATTTTACTACATTTCCAAAAGAAGTGTTCAATATAATCAATTTCATTACAAAGACTACATAAACTATTTTCTTTTAACTTCATTTTATGCAATAAAATATTTGTGGGATAAATATTATGTAAAATTTTCCATTGGAGTAACTTTAATCTTTCTTCGCTTGTACATGCACTTGCCAGGACCCAATACTTTTCGTCAATGCAAATGTTATATTTGTGGGACCAAAATTTTACAGCGCAGGGTTCACTGGCTTTGGATTGCGTTAATATCGCACGAAATTTCTTCGGGGAAGGGTTATTTAGCATGCCCTGAAAACAGGTCGCAGGATGCTCGTCACCCGCGTCTGTGTTGTCCCACAGTGCTCGCGCGCAGAGGGCCGTGTGCAAAGAGTTGTACTCAAACAGCCTTGTGGCGCTATATCCGACAATGGCACAAATATGTTGAAATGACACAATATTTTCGTCTATCCATACATCACGTACACAATTCACACCGGCTTCAATCCATTTATCAAAACACAACACATTCTTTCTAAAAATAATATCTGCATTATTCCACAAACATTGATCAAGAATACTTTCTTTTTGAACAGGAAATAAATATCTGTTCTCAATCCATATTTTTAAAACTTGTTGCCAAAATTTTGATTTAACTCTGGTCAGACCAATAAACTGTTTTGGTTTGGCAGTTGATTTAAAGCAGCACAGCTGGCTTCCGAGAACCTCATAATAATGTCTTGGGATCAATTGCCAATTTGCAAAATCGGTTTGTTGTAACCTGGCTGCCCAACATAACAAAAAGGATGTCTGCATATCATGCATATTTATCATGTTAATACCGCCTATTTCTATGTTACTACATACAACTGTTCGTTTCACCTTTTCAAAAGCTTTACTATTTGAGTACTTCCGTTTCCACAAAAATTTTAAAAGGATAGTATTTAATCTATCAAGCACTTTTGTCGGTGCAGAGAGTGCCTGCAAAACATATACAAACTGGGATATCAAAAAAGTTTTAATTATACACAATTTACCACTAATGCTTAAATTTCGTTTTGACCACATTCCAACAATTCTTTCAATTCTATCAAACCGTACTGACCAATTCTCTTCAATGTCAGAAGCAGCGATATCGTTTCTAAATATTATACCCAAAATTTTTAACTGTTTTTTCCATCTTATATTACAGTATTGCTCAAGACTGTTCTTCATGGATCCTAGCCACATTGCCTCTGTTTTATTTTCATTCAGATGTAAATTTGAAATACATGAAAACTGTTTTACTATTAACAGTACTTGTTGGAGATCGTGTTTATCTTTAAGGAACATTGTTACGTCGTCTGCATACATTGCCAATTTTAAAATATATTCCAAATTGGTTTTTAAATGAAATGACGGGAATTTTAATCCTTTTATATTCGGGTCACTGCGTATCTTAATGGCTAAAAGTTCAAGGCCAAGGACAAAGGCCATCGGTGAAAAATTACATCCCTGACGAATTCCGGTTAATACATCGAATTCCTCAGAGATCCATCCCATGTATGTAATCGATGCAACTTGTGGTATTATTCGTTAACATTTTTACGGAATTCAAAAAGTTATCACCGAAACCAAATTTTCTAAATGCCCAATACATATAATCTTTAGAAATTGAGTCAAAAGCACGTGAAAAGTCAAGGGCAAGTAAAATGCCTGGTTCGTTTTTCTGATTCATAAGATCTGTTACGTCATCAATCAATCGAATAACATCGCTTGATTTTCCCCCTTTAATAAAACCGACTTGATCTTCTGAGATAATATCACTAATGACAGATGCGAGGCAAATTGCTAAACACTTTGCAATTATTTTGTAGTCAGTATTTGTTAGCGAAATTGGTCTCCAATTGATTAGGCTGTCCCGTGGTAAATCTTTTCCTTTGTGGAGTAAGGAAATAACTGCTCTTTTTTGTGTAGTCGACATCTCACCGACTTGAAAGGATGTTTGTAGAGAATTGAAAACCATCGTCTTTAGGCTCGGCCAAAAAAACTTCACGAAACTAGCTGTAAGCCCGTCCAAACCTGGTGATGATCCGTTCCTTAATAACTGTAATGCTCTGCCAATTTCTTCAATAGTAAATTCACGGTCCATGTCAACTTTCTGTTCTTGTGTTAACTGTGGAATATTTAATCCATCAACTTCACGTTCAGCTTTATTTTCGTCAAAATCAATATTTTTTCCAAATACATCGTGGTAAAACATTTTTTGTTCTTTCATTATTTCTTCTTGTGATGTAATCATATTCCCGGAATCATCCATTAATTTGTCCATTATCTTAACGTTTGCTCTTACCTTTTCGAGATTCAAGAAGTAGCGAGTGTTTTTCTCACCCTGTTCAATATATCGTTCTCGAGATCTTACTTGTGCACTCTTTGCTTCTTGAATATTGAATATTTCAAGTTTGCGCTTTAAATTTTCTCTTTGTGTTAACAGATCCTGATTTTTTGTATCAACTGACAATTTCTTGTCTGTTTCGTTAAGTTGATTTTGCAACATAGATTTATTATCAATGTTTTGCTTATGTTTATTTTTACTAAATCGTATGCAGAATTCCCTTATCTGAATTTTACAGAAATCCCATTTGTCGTGGGGGTTGTCCTCGGAATGATCATTTATATATTGTTCCAAAAACACATTCATTTGGTCAACAAACTCAGAATCACGCAAAAGGCTGTCATTAAATTTTCAATACGAAGGACCTCTTACTATATGTGTTAAATTATAATACATAACTACCATTCTGTGGTCGGTTTGTGCAACTGATTGTATTTTACAATTATTAGAACGGTTCAATACGGCATCACATGCTAAAATATAATCGAGTCTCCTCGCAATAAAAGGTGTCTTGCGAGACCACGTAAACTCTTTATCTTCTGCATGAAACAAACGCCATACATCATTCAAACCTTGTTCATTCAATAAACTCTTAAAATTGTTTACGTCTATTTCACAATGTTTTCCTCCACTTATAATGTCCAAATTATTGTCCAGCACACAATTAAAATCTCCGCAAACTATTTTTCTAACATCGTTTTTTCCATTCATATAATTCATGAGAAACTTATAAAATGTTCTTCTTTCATAAACAGTTGTCGGACTGTAAACATTGATAATATACAGAATTTCATCATCCAAGTGAACAATTGTTGGTGTTGATAATCAGCAGACACTACTAAATTGTGGTCTAAAATATCAACTGAGCTATCAAGAAAACAAGTCTTGAGGTCATCAAGCTTAACCTTTGCCGGATGCCGCTTTTGACTACACACGCCCGACGATGCGGGTTTGTCTGAACCCATACATTTGAAAGAGGGTTTTTACCGTTTATTTCTCTAACGACGATGCGGGTTTGTCTGAACCCATACATTTGAAAGAGGGTTTTTACCGTTTATTTCTCTAACGACGGGGTGGGTTCAGGGAAACTCACAGCGCTACTTCAGTGGGTGCATCGAGTTTCTCCCTTCACCGACTTCTTGCAGGGGAGGGAGAGGGGGAGGGAGAGACTGAGAGAGACTGAGAGAGACTGAGAGAGACTGAGAGACTAAGAAAGAGAGAGAACAAGAACAAGAACAAGAACAAATCTTTAATTGTCTAAGGCCACAGCCCCTTACAATAGTGGTTAAAATAACAGCAATAGTATCTGCACAGTTATAAATTATAGTCACGCATAAAATTCAACAAATACATTAAAACCCTGATGACATATCACTGAACCTCATTTATAAGGGTTCGTCTCTTCTGCAGCATGAAGAACACAAATCTGCTGAAGCTGTTCATCACATTTTCCTCATTATTGCCACAGAAATACACAAGTTGTTGTTGCAGCGTCTTAGAGTTCGAGATTTTCAAATACTTTGCTCGAAGGTCTTGATAAAAAGGACATAAAAATACAACATGGTGTTCATCTTCTTTATCAGCTGTACAGAGAGGACAGTTTCTTGTCGTTTGGTTTGGTGCGTACCGAAACTTGTGAGCGTTGATTTCGGATACTCCTGCGCGAGAGAGAGAGAGAGAGAGAGAGACTAAGAAAGAGAGAGAGAGAGAGACTAAGAAAGAGAGAGAGAGAGACTAAGAAAGAGAGAGAGAAAGAGAGAGAGAGACAAAGAGAGAGAGAGAGAGAGAGAGAGAGAGACTAAGAAAGAGGGAGAGACTAAGAAAGAGAGAGAGAGAGAGAGAGAGACTGAGAAAGAGAGAGAGAGAGAGACTAAGAAAGAGAGAGAGAGACTAAGAAAGAGAGAGAGAGAGACTAAGAAAGAGAGAGAGAGACAAAGAAAGAGAGAGAGAGAGACTAAGAAAGAGAGAGAGAGAGACTAAGAAAGAGAGAGAGGGAGACTAGGAAAGGGAGAGAGAGAGAGAGACTAAGAAAGAGAGAGAGAGACTAAGAAAGAGAGAGAGAGACTAAGAAAGAGAGAGAGAGACAAAGAAAGAGAGAGAGACTAAGAAAGAGAGAGAGAGAGAGACTAAGAAAGAGAGAGAGAGACTAAGAAAGAGAGAGAGAGACTAAGAAAGAGAGAGAGAGAGAGACTAAGAAAGAGAGAGAGAGACTAAGAAAGAGAGAGAGAGAGAGACTAAGAAAGAGAGAGAGAGAGACTAAGAAAGAGAGAGAGAGACAAAGAAAGAGAGAGAGAGAGACTAAGAAAGAGATAGAGTGAGAGAGACTAAGAAAGAGAGAGAGAGAGAGAGACTAAGAAAGAGAGACTGAGAGAGAGACTAAGAAAGAGAGAGAGAGAGAGACTAAGAAAGAGAGAGAGAGAGACTAAGAAAGAGAGAGAGAGAGACTAAGAAAGAGAGAGAGAGACTAAGAAAGAGAGAGAGAGACTAAGAAAGAGAGAGAGAGAGACTAAGAAAGAGAGAGAGAGACTAAGAAAGAGAGAGAGCGAGAGAAACTAAGAAAGAGAGAGAGAGAGACTAAGAAAGAGAGAGAGAGAGAGACTAAGAAAGAATGAGAGAGATACTAAGAAAGAGAGAGAAACTAAGAAAGAGAGAGAGAGAGAGAGAGACTAAGAAAGAGAGAGAGAGAGAGAGACTAAGAAAGAGAGAGAGAGACTAAGAAAGAGAGAGAGAGAGACTAAGAAAGAGAGAGAGAGACTAAGAAAGAGAGAGAGAGACTAAGAAAGAGAGAGAGAGAGAGACTAAGAAAGAGAGAGAGAGAGAGAGACTAAGAAAGAACAAGAACAAGAACAAGAACAAGATTTTATTCCTTTAAGGCCTTAGCCCCTTTCGGAAGGGGGCTGGTTACACAAAAGTAAAGCGTGTGTGCAGCAGCAATCCACACACGCGCCGTTTCAAGTGAACAGAAGAAAAGACAATGTATAATCACAAAATACTAATGCTTAAACAGCATTTTCTAAACATTTAAATGAAAAATACAAGAACTTAGCTACATTGCAAAGTATAGTTTCATTTTTCACAGACAACAACAGTGCAAGTTTGAAATTCGAAGGACATCTACAACATTTTGCTGGAATAAATTGACGTCTTAGATTTTCCAGTACAGGGCAGCATAAAACAAAATGCAATTCATCTTCAGTACTAGATTGACACAAACGACAGACCAAATTATTTTCACTTACAGCTTTATACCTTTCTGTATGTAAAGCAAGTCTGGAAATACCCAATCTAAATTTAACCAAAACATTTAAAATGTGTCTGTTTACTGGAATTGACAAGTATGTTTCTACAAGATTTGTTGTCTTAAAGGTACGGTACAATGCAAACCGGTCGCTAGTCTGAATATGATTATCCCACTCTTGCCACCGGCAGTCAATAATGCGTTGCCTAAAACATGCCAAAAACGAATTAATACAGGCTACACCTTGGTTAATCCATACATACTGAAAACCATATCGACACAGGCACAACCGTACCTGTGATGCCCAAGTAGATTTACCTCTGCTATCTAGAGTAAACAACATCTTATATGCTTTACGAGGTAATCTACTGTCATCCATTCTTGTCAGTTTCAGCCAGTATATTATGCAACGTACATATGAATTTAAGTAAATGGGATAACGTCCAAATTGACCATATACAAGATCATTAGGAGTACGCCTGTCAACACATAAAAAACGTTTTAAAGCAAACAAATGCACCTTTTCTACTGTTGCTGCCTGCATCAGACCCCATACCTCAGCACCATATTGAACAATAGGTTGAACTTGTGAGTCAAAAAGCTTGATAAAAACATCCAAAGACAATCTATCGAATGTATACAAATTACTCATAATACACAGTACTGCACGTTTTGCTCTGGCAACTAGATCTTGACAAGCAAAATTAAAGCTTAATTTGGTAGAAAAATAAATACCTAAATACTTGTATGCATTTACTACCTCCATTCTTTGCCCACCAAAATACCAAACTTCACGAGCAGCTAGATATCCACCTTTACGAAAAACCACGATGTTACTTTTCCCCATGTTTACTTTAAGCTCAAGGCGCTGTGAAGCAAAATATAGACAATGTAGTTGTGACTGCAGACCAACAACAGTTTCAGACAGCAAAGTAATATGTGACCCTCCACCACGGAATGAGTCGCATGTCACCTTTGCATGATTTTCATATTTTTACATTTTCCTAAAGAGTTTTTTATGCTCTATCCAGTGGTGAAACCCGTTTTAGAAAAGAGCGAAAACTGTTTGAGTTATAAGCCTGTGACTAAGATGACACTCACACTGTTACAAGACACTCCCCGGACTTATATTTAAGCCTAGCGCAGAACCGCGCGAGGTGACATGCGACTCATTTCGTGGTGGAGGGTCACATATCATCGGCAAACAGTAGAATGAACAATTCAACAATGTCAGGGTTTAAAGTAATACCATGCCTGCCATTATCCATGATTTCCAATGCCAGCTCATTTATAAATAGAGCGAATAAAATTGGACTGCACACGTCTCCTTGCTTCACACCTTTTGTACAGTTAATGAAATCTGTTAGTTGAGCACCACATCGTATTTTAGCCTTAACCACTGCATACATACTTTTAAGACATCTATACAACTTTCCCTTTATACCATTTTTAATCAAAATTGGCCAGAGCAGTCTGCGTGAGATACTATCAAAACATTTCTCAAAATCAATGAAAGCTACATAATGTTTGCGATTATTAGAAAATTGTTTCTGTACAGCAGCAAGCAGAGTGAAGATGTGGTCAACAGTAGAATAATTTTGTTTGAAACCAGCCTGACATTCACCTGTAATATTATGTAATTCAGTCCACTCTTTAAGTCTATTATTAACAACAGTACCATACAATTTACTACATATATCACACAATGAAATTCCCCTATAGTTGTTAGTATCATTTCTATCTCCTTTCTTAAATAACGGTACAATAACTGAATCGTACCAGTTCTGTGGATAGATTCCCTCATCAAACAAAGCGTTTCACTAAAAACAACACCACATCTTCGCTAGCTGCTTTAAAAAAATTCCCCAATTAAACCATCAGGTCCTGCAGCTTTGCCCGATTTCAGTTTTCTGATAGCAATCAACACTTCTTCTTTGGTAATGGGTCTATCCAGCATTTCTTCATATTCATTATTCACCTCATTAACATCAGCATGCTCATCATCTTCAATCTCATCTTTTTCTAAAATGCTATGAAAGTGCTGGTACCAATCATCAACAGAAATATTATTTTGCTGCTGGACCTTTTTACAAGAAACATTTTTAATTTTCCTCCAAAATTCTCTCTGATCACTTACAGCACCTACAAGTTCTGTATACAAACTGTCATTGTACTGTTTCTTTTTTCTATGCACTAAGTTTTTATATTCACGCCTGGCTTTACAATACTCATCCCTATCCTCATCTTCTAATGAATTCCTACATTTTCTCAGCAACTTTCTGACACGTCTTCTTTCAAGCACACATTCACAATCAAACCATTTGGATTTACGTGGTTCATCTGACAAGATAATAGTTTTCTTCATACAAGTTGCACAATCTTTAACTGAATTTATAAACCAAGTCAAAGCATCATTTACATTAATATCAATCATTTCGCTTGCCAGTCGTAACTGTTGCCGAAACACATCAGAATTAATTGCATCTTTGCACTGATGTTCATGATCAGAGTTCCAAACAAAGTTTTGCAAAACTTCTTTTTTCTTAACCTTTGTAGCATGTGAATAAAGGTTGTTTTGTTGAGTGATAGTTAATTCAAGTGGCATGTGTTGTGAATCAATATTGTCAGAGACATAAAGGCTGCAAGATTTAACAATGGAATCAAACAAATCATAGGAAGCAAGGAAGTAGTCATTCACACTGTATCCAAATTCAGAGATGAATGTGTAACAACCCTGAAGGTCGCCATTACATACACCATTCATAATGCATAATCCAAGTGAACTGCACATATTCAAAAGACACTTCCCATATTGATTCATAACTCCATCTTGCGAATTTCTTACAAATGATCCAACACCAGATTTCATAGAACAATCAAAAATCACATCTTCATCAAAACAGTCCGGGAACACCTTTGCTGTTCTACCATTTAAGTCACCGCATAGAAGAACAGGTAACTCACCAACTTTAAACAAACAGTCAACCAAGTAATCTTCTAATAAGTTTATGCCATTATCAATACCAAACACAGAGTAGAACCGAGAATTTTCAGGTGGGACATAAGCACAAACAAACAAAACATCAGTTGAAAAACCGAAAAAGTGTTTATCAAGAACGAATGACAAAAAATTCCCTCCACCACTATCATCCTCCTCCACTGCACGCACATACTGCAAGAGGGTCGAGCGAATCAAACAAATAACACCGCCAGATTCTCTCCCTTGTCTGCCCAAATCCGAAGACGGTTTGACAAAAGCAGTATGAGAAGAAAACAAAGAATAGTTGAATTGTTTTACAAATGTTTCAACTAAACAAATTATATCAAAAGAAGAAACGTACTGTACAAAATTATAATCTTTTAATTTTGGCAACAAACCGCCAACATTCCAATGAAGAAAAGTAAAGTTATTTTCTTTTTTATTTACATCAGAAACAAGACAATCAGAAGAATCGTCACTCTCATCAAGTGTGTCTTTTCTGTACACATCGGACGCACCCAAATCACTAGGGGAGGGGAGAGGGGGGGAGGGAGAATGCTGTGTACTGTCTGCTACGTCACCAAGTGCACTACATGACCCCACACTGCGCACTGACTCTGAACGCTCACAATTCACGTCATGGTTACCGGTAGGCATAGGCCTATTATCGTCACACTGGAATGCGGCACGTGCCGAAATCATGTCACCCGTGTCACTACACGCTTCGTCGTAAACAATGTCCACATTCCCACCCGGTGTACGTTTACATTTTGCCCCCCTAGTCAAAATACTGTCCGATGTAAACAGGGGCCGGCCACATCTCTATCTTTTGATAGCATGCGCGTTGGCCACTTCTTTGATAGAGTCCTCACCATCGAGCACGTACTTCTTACCGTCGATCAAAAGGTGGTCATAGACCATGGTAGCACGTTTACCACTATCCTTGGCAGCACGGCGATGTTGGTTCAGTTTCTTTCGAATGTCACGCACACGTGCAGAGAAGTCTTCGGCCACGAAAACGTCAGATCCCTTCAGCTTTTCTCTGGCCTTCTTCAGGATGTTGACACGGTCTTTGTAGTACACGCAGCGGGCCACCACTGGAGCGTCACGCTTGTTGCTGGTTCTGTGCACACGGTCGAACTCAATAGGGTTAGGAAGTCCCAAGGGATCTGCCAACAGATCCTGCACGGCGTCTTCACATTGTTGGGGTGTTTCGTTTTCAGGTCGTGTAAGTCCATAGAACACGAGGTTGTTCCGCCTGGAACGACACTCAAGATCGTCAGCCTTCATTTCAATGTCGTCGAGTCTAGACTTGAGATTCCACTCAAAGGTAGGAGAAACCACACCAGAAAAAGTGACAAAGATTGAATAGAACATTTTCTGAATCTGTTGTCATCTGCTTTGTTTACACCGGAAACACTCTTACAACCTTGACCCGGCAATGCTAAAACCGGTCTACTTATGAGTCTAAAAATAGACACAGCTCTATGGCGGGAAATCTTCCTCTTCCAGACAGCCATATAATTCTCAGTAAACTCAAAATTCACCACATAATTTGCCAAACAATACAATCCTTCCAAAGAAAATGTTTCTGTTCATAATAGGAATAAAAGAGACCATAGCTTGTGAACAAAATAACTTTGTTCACTTTCTGTTGTCTGGAAACTACCAAGCATGCAGACCTTCCAGAAAACCTAGGCAAATACATTATTACAATCCTAAAAACAGTCCTAAACAACAATTTCATTCATAATTAGATCTACCAGAATGAATAAAAGCACACAAACATACCTTAAATGCTGTCATAGCGGACATATGGAAAAAGTTATGTCAGATCATCATCACTAAGCCATGCTCTTCTCTTGGAGTCAAAGGAAAAATGGAGGGAAAAATTCCAGAATTGTAGGATAAGCACTGTCTTATCCTGTAGCCAGAAGAAACTAGTTCCTTACACTCAACTACTTTCAGTGCCTCAAAATACTATAATTATTCATTAATAACATAGGAGAAGGTTCCAAAATATTAACTTTAAATGTTTTAATACAGAAAGTACATTATTGCTTATAAATTTTTGTATCCCTACACAAGACAGACATTTTCAGGGCAGGGGAAGACAAGAACACTGGTCACACCAGAGTTATCCTCAACACAGAAGTGTAGACTAAGAAGTAGTGCAGGGGAGATAATCAAAATTTGTATTTAAGGGACTCTCTTTGCAAAGTGACTGCACCACTGGAATAAATGAAAGTAAATCTCAAGATTTAAACAGTATCATGTACACATGTAAATGTGAACCTCTTACAGTAATCCTCTGGCAATAGTACTTCGAACACCCAAAGTGAAAGAAGTATTTTAGGCCATGCACCTATTGCCCCTTAGTTCCGGTTATCAGAGAGAGGCTGCCGTGCCCTTAAATCTGATTGGTCGAAACGCTGGGGGAAAAGGTTATACGAAAAAAGGTCTATTCCGTCTGTCCTGGAAAATGGCTAGTCGTGAGTACCCAAACCGTCTTTGTTCTCTGTTGGCTGCAGCTGTGAAATAATCAGTCCTGTGGCTCAGTCGTGTGGGTATATATACATAGTTTGCTTCTACACTCGCTGTGTTTGTGTTGATGACGGCTTCGTGAGACAAATCAGCGAATCTGGCACGTGGAAGACTTTTCTGTACAAAACACCCAACCCAACAGGACACATTGATGCGTTTGCAGTTTGCAGAAGAAATAGACTGCATGTGGTTAATTTAATCCGTTCAATGCTTGTCGAAACGAGCCATTAGGCTTTAGAATTAAAGATTCCACGCATTGCTTCGCCATCCGATCACAGATGATATCGCAGTTTGTTGGTTGAATCTCATCCTGACCTCAGGTCAAAATGAGTTCGGCTCATTCTCTCCCTGACAGGCCGGATGCCTTGAGTTTCCTTGTCTTGCAAGAAAACCGATTTTGTTCACATATTTAGAGCTGTTTGTAATGTATTATTGATATAAGCAGATTCGCGATCGTCGATAATGATTTTTCATGGTGTTGTGTCATTTTTAAATTACAAAGGAATTGATTTGTAAGACAGTTTCAAGGGAGCTATTTTTTCGCGGCTGTATTTACTGTGCAAACAACTCTAAATAGGGCAAAGTGTCACGTGATAATCAACCGTTTGATTTCGGCGTTTGCTAAAGCAGACGAATTTTTCTGTTGTGATGCAACCATACAGTACGGTCTCCTTCCGGAAGCAGTCCCAAAATGTCGACTTGTTTTGATCTTAGAACGATGTCTTTATCATAACTGTGAAGAACAGAACGGAGAACGGAGATCACTGTCGAATTCGGCCAATCTGCAATTATTTTCGTCTCGCGAACACGGCTCGTAAACAACATATGGGAGATAACTTGTTTTGATAGATTCGCGTAGGAGTTTCGCGTCCGGTCAAAGAGATAATTGGCTAAAGCCGTTGAGCGATGTAATCAGAATGGGTTGAATCTATGAAACAGCGGGTTCATGGTTGGAATAAAGAGGTCAAATTGTCATGATTCTATAAAATATTTTCTTCTTTCTGCGGCTGTACAAGTTATTTGCCTAGGTCATGGTCGAACTTTAGGCCTACGGAGCAATATCGCGGGTTATCCATGACCTGCCTCTTGTCTCTGTTAGCAGAGGAGGTGATTATTCTGGATAATCGATCACAACCACATGGATAATCCATCACAACCGAGTCTCGATCTCACCTGTCATTGTCTTTCATCTCAGAGTACAATTGAATAGTTTATAGAGGTCATCTGCATATTTATCGTTAACTCGGGGACTACTTTCTATAGAAAAACGATTGAGATATTCTGCGGTATAAAATCAATCAATCAATATCAATCAATATGAGGCTTATATCGCGCGTATTCCGTGGGCACAGTTCTAAGCGCAGGGATTTATTTATTTATTTTTGACTCACATGCGAAGCAAAAGTGAGTCTATGTACTCACCCGAGTCGTCCGTCCGTCCGTCCGTCCGTCCGGAAAACTTTAACGTTGGATATTTCTTGGACATTATTCAGTCTATCAGTACCAAATTTGGCAAGATGGTGTATGATGACAAGGCCCCGAAAAACATACATAGCATCTTGACCTTGCTTCAAGGTCAAGGTTGCAGGGGCCATAAATGTTGTCTAAAAAACAGCTATTTTTCACATTTTTCCCATTTTCTCTGAAGTTTTTGAGATTCAATACCTCACCTATATATGATATATAGGGCAAAGTAAGCCCCATCTTTTGATACCAGTTTGGTTTACCTTGCTTCAAGGTCAAGGTCACATGAGCTCTTCAAAGTTGGATTGTATACATATTTTCAAGTGACCTTGACCCTGAACTATGGAAGATAACTTTTTCAAACTTAAAAATTATGTGGGGCACATGTTATGCTTTCATCATGAGACACATTTGGTCACATATGATCAAGGTCAAGGTCACTTTGACCCTTATGAAATGTGACCAAAATAAGGTAGTGAACCACTAAAAGTGACCATATCTCATGGTAGAAAGAGCCAATAAGCACCATTGTATTTCCTATGTCTTGAATTAACAGCTTTGTGTTGCATGACCTTGGATGACCTTGACCTTGGGTCAAGGTCACATGTATTTTGGTAGGAAAAATGTGTAAAGCAGTTCTTAGTGTATGATGTCATTGCTAGGTTTAGTTAAGGTCAAGGTCAAGCATGTGAGTCGTATGGGCTTTGCCCTTCTTGTTTATTTAATGTTTTTCAATGCAATTTATATCGCGCACATATTCAAGGCGCAGCGATTTAATTGATGCCGTGTGAGATGGAATTTTTTTACACAATACATCACGCATTCACATCGGCCAGCAGATACCAGCCATTTCGGCGCATATCCTACTTTTCGCGGCCTATTATTCCAAGTCACACGGGTATTTTGGTGGACATTTTTATCTATGCCTATACAATTTTGCCAGGAAAGACCCTTTTGTCAATCGTGGGATCTTTAACGTGCACACCCCAATGTAGTGTACACGAAGGGACCTCGGTTTTTCGTCTCATCCGAAAGACTAGCACTTGAACCCACCACCTAGGTTAGGAAAGGGGGGAGAAAATTGCTAACGCCCTGACCCAGGGTCGAACTCGCAACCTCTCGCTTCCGAGCGCAAGTGCGTTACCACCCGGCCACCCAATTCAAAGTCGAACTCACGTTTAGCTAACGATCTATACATACATTTTAACATTGAAGAAATAAAAAAATCAACAAAGAATACACATAATCTGCTGGGATAAAAAGAGCTGAGTGAAGATTATGAGTTGGCCGAAGCGGTGAGAGAGAGAGAGAGAGCGTGATAGAAACAGACAGTGATACAAGGCACACAACTCTAGTACTCTTCATAGGCAACCGACTAAAACAGTATGCTTACAGTTTTGTTCGTTTGCTATCGCTTTTTAGAGCAATGATTGCTAAATCTGGTTCAACTGTACAAGGCTGTCCCATCTGTCGTCTGCTGCAGATCTGTCCGGTTTGCTACAGAATCAGCGGCTACTGATCAAGTTGACCAGCAACATGAAAATTGCACCTTACAAAGTTGGAGATACGGTAAAATAAAACGGTGGCAAAGAAAGTGGGATCTTGCGTGTGTTCTTTTTCAACTTTAAAGT
Source organism: Littorina saxatilis (assembly GCF_037325665.1). Taxonomy (NCBI): domain Eukaryota; kingdom Metazoa; phylum Mollusca; class Gastropoda; order Littorinimorpha; family Littorinidae; genus Littorina; species Littorina saxatilis. The sequence goes on from NC_090252.1 coordinate 67,392,109, forward strand.
AAACAACGGTGTCTAGGTTCAGGTCATGCAGGCATTTTCTTTATTTGGTGTTTAACGTCGTTTTCAACCACGAAGGTTATATCGCGACGGGGTCATGCAGGCAGCTCGAATAAGCACAAATTCAGCAATCATCCTAATCGCGGCTTGTAAAATCACACACGCAGTCTTTTTGGCGAATGCCTCTGACAACAAACTTGGGTCACCGATTGAAGCCGGCCGGAAACCGCACAGTTTCAAATGCATTGAACTGCACAATCTCTGTAATTCCTATTCCAAAGCAGTATTGATGACTACATACAAAAGCAGACGTTTTATGGCGCGTTTACCAAAAAGACAAAAGGGGACTCGTTTCGCACATGGAATTGATGACACGATTTGCGGTCGCTGAAAGTTGGCCAGCAGAAAACAGGCACTCGCAGAGTTTGTGTCAAAAAGTGGTGTTTTTTTTAATGAAAACGTCGGAGTAATGGGATAAAAAGCTTACACACCTCGTTCTAAATATCATGCATATTTTCTCTCGGGTAGATTTTCAGGTACCTGAAAATCAACCCTTGGAAAAATATGCACGATATTTAGAACTCGGAGTGTGTAACATAAAAACACAACAGAAATTGTGAAAGAAACAATTGAAAGTCAGCAGAGACTTTCTTCCGAGATTTGTAAAAATCTCTTAGCAGAGAAAGAGAGAGAGAAACAAGTCGCGTAAGGCGAAAATACAACATTTAGTCAAGTAGCTGTCGAACTCACAGAATGAAACTGAACGCAATGCAACGCAGCAAGACCGTATACTCGTAGCATCGTCAGTCCACCGCTCACGGCAAAGGCAGTGACATTGACAAGAAGAGCGGGGTAGTACTTGCGCTGAGAAGGATAGCACGCTTTTCTGTACCTCTCTTCGTTTTAACTTTCTGAGCGTGTTTTTAATCCAAACATATCATATCTATATGTTTTTGGAATCAGGAACCGACAAGGAATATGATGAAAGTGTTTTTAAATTGATTTGGACAATTTAATTTTGATAATAATCACTTCCGGTTGCGCACTCGGGTCGAGCGGCTGTGTCTGTCTTCGCGCTCCAGATTTTCTTGCATTTTCTGGCTTTCTCTACGGATATATATGTGGATATCGTTTTTTGAAGTGGTATTTCATTCGCAGGAACGTTTGTGGTGTGCTTTCAGTGCAACAAAGTGAGTGAACCTCTTTACTTTTCTCGCCTTTCTCTATACCTGTTGTGTGTTAGTGTGCGAGTGCACTGTCATCATGGCCGCCATGGCTGACGCGAACGGTGCAGACAATGAAGGTGGTGTCGCTCCACCCGTTTTCATTCTCGTCAAACACTTGCCACCCGACACAGCTGGCGCTTACACGGTCCACGAGTTATGTGCAGCAGCCGAGGTGCAGTGTGGTTACGCCTCGATCATTGGGGCACAACGCATAGGAGGGCTGTGGAGGATTTACCCCAAGACCCAAGATTCGCGCAACAAACTCCTCACACGGGGGATCGAAATCCGCGGGCATCTTCTCACATTGTGTGACAAAAACCCGTTTTTACTCCGGGCAAACGGACAAGAAGTTCAAACTACGAGGTTAACAGTCGGGAATGTACCGATCTCGGTAGCAAACAGCGACATAGAGAGTAAAATAGTAGACATGGGCTGCAAATTGCAGTCAAAGCTGATGATGGAGAGGGATAGAGACGACCGAGGAGGGCTCACGCGTTGGTTGACAGGCCGGAGGTTTGTTTACATCGAGATTCCCCCCACCCCCCTTCCCTCCAAGGCCTCCATTGGTGGCTTCACTTCCTCGTTTTTCCACCGGGAGCAGAAATCAGCAACTGAACGTTCCAAGTGTACTAACTGTCTGTCATTTGGTCATGCTGCTTTCACCTGCATCCAAGAGGTGGTGTGTCGTTCATGTCACAACTCGGGCCACAAGGTTGGCGACCCCCTCTGTCCCCTTCCCCGGGACCCTCCGCCGTCTCATACCCCTTCTTCCTTCAACCCCCCCTCGTCCGCTTCCCCCTCTCCCCCTCCCCCTCCCCATCCCCCCCATTCTGCTGCTGTACTGGGGACCCAGAACGCTGGTACGTCTGTGCCCACCTGGCCTATGTTCAGGAACACCATGCCCCCACCCGTTTCTTCCTCTACACCCCCCTCCACCCCGGCCAGAAGCTCAAGGAACTCACTCAAACAATCGTTCCTTTCGCAAGTCAGATCACGCTCATGTCCCCCAAACAAGCGTCAGCACCCCTCACCAGAGACAATGACAATGACAATGACAATGACAAATCTTTATTTTTCGAGGGTGACAAGAATAAGCATAGGTATGCTTTTTTGCATCTGGCCCTCGCCCTAAAGAGGGACTAAACTATTTTACTATAACTATGACTAGGGAAAAAAAGGTTACATAAAAACATTAATGGTAGAACATATAAGTTTATGTACATGAAGCGCATTATGTAGAAGCATTGTAGATCATAAGGTAGTGTTCAAAATTGGGTGTAAAGCAATGAAGATAAACGGAAAGTAACCCAACAATACATTAGCTCAGCAAAACAATGTATTACAGAGCCAAATCTTCGTGATTTTGTCACAATAAACCATAATTCCGATAATGAACAACTGTATACAAAGAAAACATACCAATCAAGTTTATTTGTTCATAGAGTTCATTAAATGGAAAGAATATTTGGTTCTAAAAGAATCTGTGTTGGTGGATTGCCGCAGGGCGTCCGGAAGAGCGTTCCAGAGGCTGCTTCCTGAATAAACAAGACTTGATTTAAATAGGTCTATCCTAGGAAGAGGAGTGTTTAGTTTTATAAAGTGGTGCGAATTCTTCAAAGAGAACTTTGAGCAAATGGTTTCGGGTGCATTTTCTGTCATAATTTTATGCATCATTATTCCTTTGTTGTAATTCATTCTTGACTTCAGAGGTAGGACCCCTATGTTGATGTAGTCTGAGTCGGTGAGAGTAGTCTGTTTGAGTAATACTACTTTTAGCGCTCTTTTGTGTAATCTGCTGAGTAGCTTTAGGGAATTATCACTTGCAGAGTCCCATAGAGTGGATGCGTAATCAATAAGAGACTGAATATGAGCAGTGAAAAAGAACTTCCTGGCTTGACAATTAAGGAAGTGTTTAATTCTAGATAAGAGGTACACTTTCTTTGACACTAATTTACTAAGTTGTTCAATGTGAGTTGACCAAGACAGGTTGTTATCGATGTGGACACCTAGAACTTTGTGATGGTCGACTTTTTCCACTATATTGCCGTCAATCATTAAATCGGGACCAGTTGAGGTAAAATTCTGTCGTTTTTGTCTAGTTGTAATTATCATATATTTGGTTTTCTTTGGGTTAAGAGACATGTGATTTAGGTCAGTCCATTCTGTCAGCTGGTTTAGACTTCCTTGGAGGGATTCTGATAAGCGAGTTAAATTTGTGTTACTGGAGTGAATTGTGGTATCATCTGCAAAAAGTTCACATAAATGTTGAATATAAAGGGGGAGGTCATTAACATATATTGAGAAGAGCAGAGGTCCTAATACCGATCCTTGTGGTACACCGTAATCTACAGCTTGCATGCTCGATGCTCTAGTGTTTGTAAGAACTGTCTGTTGTCTGTCAGAGAGGAATGAACTAACAAGATTGATAGTATCATATCCGACGCCATACAAACCGAATTTTCTAAGCAATAATGTGTGATCAATTACGTCAAAGGCTTTTGCAAAGTCTACGAAAATGGCACCACAGAATTCATTATCGTTTATTTTGTCCAACCACTGATCAACAAGAGAGATTAAGGCAGTGTGGCAGGAATGCTTAGCTCTAAATCCTGATTGTTTAGGATGGAATAAGTTGTTTTGGTTGAAATGTGTTAGGATGTGTTTGTTGATATGCTTTTCCAGTGGTTTTGATAACACAGACAAAATGGAAATTGGCCTATAATTTGAGGGGTCTCTTTTGTCACCTGATTTAAACAGAGGAATGACTTTAGCCTGTTTCAGGGCGACTGGAAAATATTTTTTGTCTAAACAGAGATTGTAAATGTAGGTAAGTGTTTCAGAAATTACGGGGGCTGACAATTTAAGAATCCTACCATCAAGCCCATCGAGCCCCCGGGTGCCTGTTTGCTTGAGGTGTGTAAGTGCGTGAAAAACTTCAGGTACTGTAAGAAGGGGAATTTTTGCTTGACATGAAATTTGTTTTGATTTGCAAAATTCTTCTAAAACTTTCAAATCATTTAATTTGGACTTGTCATTTTTAATCACATTTTCAGCAATTTTGGAAAAATGTGTGTTTAAAGCATCGGGAGATATGTCCTTGATACAACTCGGATGACTGGCAGCCTTTTTATTCGTAAGTTCATTTATTGCCTTCCATATATTCTTTGAGTTTTGCTTTGAACTTGATGCTAGGTCACGAAAATATTTTATCTTTTTTGTTCGTTTAAGTGAATTTACCTTATTTCTCTGTTCTCTGTATTCCTCTTCCTTGCCAACCGACTTTAAAAAATCGCGATGGTCAATGGCATGTTGTAAATCATTATCAAACCATTTAGGTTTTACAATGTGCCTAACTCTCTTTATTCTCCACGGAGATCGACATGGACTCGTCCAAGTCCGCCCGCGTTGAGACAGGAGGGGAATCCCCTCCTCTGAGTGGGGCGACACGGATCGCACGTGAGACCGAGAACGAGACGACCGACACGGACAACCAAGCAGTGAGCGCGACTGAGGAGACTGAGACCTGATTTTGTCTCATCCTTGGTTACTTGCGGTTAACGGACTGGCCTGCCCCACGGACTTACGAGTACTCACACCGATTTTACCATATATGTAACTTTTGATTGATTAATATGAATTAATATGGATACTATCAAAAATATGTTCTGTTAACATACACGGATTGAGAAATGCGATAAAAAGAAAAACGTTTTTCAATAACAAAAATAAAGAAAAAACAGATATAATATGCGTACAAGAGTCTTATATCACTGACGACGTTAAGGAACTATGGGAAAAAGAATGGAGAGGGAAGATGTTTTATTCCACTGTCTCCAACCACAGTATGGGTCAGCTAGTTTTAGTGAATAAGAACTTTCCACATGATGTAAAATGTGTGTTTAAAACAGACCGAATGCTAGGTGTAGAAATTCAGATGGATGATAAGAAACTGAATGTAATCAATGTGTATTCCCCAACAATAGTGAATGAGAAAGAACCTTTTCTTAAAAAAATTAAGTACCCACATTGAAACTATTGAAACAGATGACGTTATTGTATGTGGAGATTTCAACTGTGTTCTGTCAAATTCACTTGATGTAATTTGTGGTGATGATCATGCACAGAAAGCTATAGACAATTTTAAACGTCTTTTGAGTGACTGTCAGCTGGATGATATGTGGAGACTCTTTAACCCAGACTGCAAAGAATTTACGTGGAGTCGCAAGAACCCATTTATAGCAAGAAGACTTGATTACATTTTAGCCTCTAGTGGAGTGGTCGACCACGCCAGCGACTGTATTATACAGTCAGTGGCTCATTCAGATCACCGACAGGTCATCTTGACCTACAAAGTAACGCACGTGTTGCGTGGTCCATCATACTGGAAGTTTAATGATCAATATATTTCTTAAAAAATATGAAGAAGAATCAAGTAATGAAGATGCACACATAAGATGGGATATATGTAAAATAAAAATAAGAGAGATGTGTATATCGTATTCTAGAGAAAAGAAAACTCTCAGTATAAACAAACACACCCTTTTACAACAGCAGTTGAATGAAACAGACAGACTTTTGGCCCTGGACCCCAGTAACGCCAGATTGGTGACTAAGCGAGAGCACATCAAGCAGCAGCTAGAAATATTTACAATACAAGAAGCTAAAGGGGCACAAATTAGATCTAGGATAAAATTCATTGAGGAGGGTGAGAAAAACACGCGTTATTTCCTAAACTTAGAGAAAGCTCACGCAAAAAACAAGATACTAGATAGAATAGAAATAACAGAGAATGAATTTATTACAAGTCAGTCTGAAATATTAAAGGAACAAACCCGCTTCTTTACTAACAGATACACTAAAAACACCAATTTTAATAACCTTCTTGGGGACGAATTTTTAAAAAATACGGACATTCCAAAATTATCAGAAGAGCAAAAGGGCAGTATTGATCAAGAAATTACAGAAAAAAACCTCCTTTTTGCACTTAAAGGAATGCGAAGTAATTCTGCTCCAGGATTGGATGGAATAACAACCAATTTCATAAAGTTCTTTTGGAGTAATATAAACAAAATGTTATTATCCTCTTTTTGGTCAGCCTTTGAAAAAGGGGAACTATCTGTATCCCAGAAGCGAGCAGCAATCACACTGATACACAAAGGAAAGGGGTTGAAACGAGAGCACCTAAATAACTGGCGTCCTATATCTGTAACAAACACCGACTATAAACTATTAGCGAAATGCCTTGCAAACAGATTAAATCAAGTCATCAATAACTTAATAAGTGAAGATCAAGTTGGGTTTCTAAAAAAAAGAAATTCCAGCACTGTTATTAGAATGATCGATGACGTCATTGAATATATGAATAACAGTAATCAACCAGGTATTTTAATGGCGCTAGATTACAGAGCTGCTTTTGACACGATTTCTAAAGAATATATGCTCTGGGCGTTCCAAAAGTTCGGATTTGGTAAATATTTTATTAGGTGGGTCGATACTTTAACAAAAAATACAGAGAGTAGTATTAACTACATGGGATGGATCTCGAGTCCATTCCCATGTGATGCTGGAATAAGACAAGGATGTCCATTTTCGCCATTAGCCTTTGTTCTGGCCCTCGAAGTGTTAGCAATCAAAATCCGTGCAGATCAAGATGTTAAAGGGATTAAAATGCCAAGGAATTCTGATAGACATGGTGAAATTCTTTAAACTACTTATGTATGCTGACGACATTAGTTTCTTCCTACAAGATGAGAAAGACCTAAAAAACGTATTACATCTTATAACTCAGTTTTCAAAATTTTCAGGGTTAGCAATGAATGATCAAAAGACAGAAGCAATGTGGCTTGGTATAAATAAATTTTCTGCTGACCGACCATGTAATATTATTTGGAAAAAACAAATCAAAATCTTAGGAATTCATTTCAACAACTCTGTCTCAGCCTCCAACCTAGAAGAAAACTGGGAACCTAAACTACATAAAGTAAATGCATTAATAGCAACATGGTCGAAAAGAAACCTAAGTATAATGGGGAAAATATGTATAGTCAAAACATTAATGTTGTCACAGTTTACTTACGTACTGCAATCTCTATGTGCCACAGAAAACTTCCTCAATAAGCTAAATTCATCTCTATTCCGATTTATCTGGAAGAAAAAATATTCAAACAAAAGAGCGTATGAAAAACTTAATAGAAAAGTAATGTGCCAAGAGACAAATCATGGAGGTCTGAAAATGATTAATGTCAAAGATGTACAAACATCATTTCTAATTTCATGGATTATGAGGCTGCTGGACGGAAGTAACGCAAAGTGGCAACAGATTCCATTAGCATCCTTTTTAAATCTGGGCGAACGCCTATGCTGTTTGCGCTCAAATGTGAGTGCAGAACATTTTAAAGGACTAGGTTCCATAAAGCAATATTTCTGGAAACAAGCTTTTATCACCTGGCTAAACAATAAACACAAGATCAAAGAAATAAGCAGTAATGAACAGCAGATAAGTGTACGCAATCAAACCTTATGGAATAATACAAATATAAGGTACAGGAAGCAAACGCTATACATGAATGACTGGATAAAGGCTAAAATATGCGTTGTTAAAGATGTCTTTAACGATAACGACATGTGCTCTTTTGAGGAAATATGTGAACGAACTGGATATAAACAGTCTCGCCTATTTGAATATAATGCAATACAGACTGCCATTAAAGCTCTATTATTGCGTGATATGGGTCAGGCCCGGTCTGATCATATGCCATTTACACAATTATCTCCACGCCAAATTCGCCTAAAGATGTTAAATTATGAGATAAAGGAGCCAAGCTCAGCTGGATTTTGGTCGAACAAATTAAATATTACATTAGAAGATAAACACTGGAAATTAGCTAACGAATGCTCGACAGAAACCCGTCTTCGTCTATTGCATTGGAAAATTTTACACAATATATATCCCACCAACATTTTGCTACATAAGATGGGAATTCGTCAAACAAATCTCTGTCAGTATTGTAACGAAACCGACTTCATCGAGCACTTTTTCTGGCAGTGTAGAGCAGTGCAACCCATATGGCAGGAATGTCAAGGGTACATATTTAAATGTACAGGCAAAAATATAAAGTTAAGCTGCGAAGAGGCTCTTTTGGGGTATTTCACACGTGATATCCCCAGAGAGAAAACCTTTATAATTAATCACCTTATATTGATATTGAAAATGTGCATAAGCCAGTTTAAGTACGGAAATCCAAAAACTAACATGAAGGTCTTATTTCAGAACCAAGCTCGACTTCTAAATCTCTAGTAAAATTGAACTGTGTATAAGAATATAGATAAATAGTATAGTGCTGTTTATGTAAAGTTATTTATATATGCGCCATATGATGCTGTGCTGAAAACTAGTACTGTAATTGGTAATTTGTAAATTCTCGCCTTTGTCCATCGAGCGTTGGAAAAAAGAAAAGAAAAAAGAAAAAAAAATTGATAATAATTTTTATATATTTAATTTTCAGAGCTTGTTTTTAATCCAAATATAACATATTTATATGTTTTTGGAATCAGAAAATGATGGAGAATAAGATAAACGTAAATTTGGATCGTTTTATAAATTTTTTTTTTTTTTTACAATTTTCAGATTTGTAATGACCAAAGTCATTAATTAATTTTTAAGCCACCAAGCGGAAATGCAATACCGAAGTCCGGGCTTCGTCGAAGATTACTTGACCAAAATTTCAACCAATTTGGTTGAAAAATGAGGGCGTGACAGTGCCGCCTCAACTTTCACGAAAAGCCGGATATGACGTCATCAAAGACATTTATCAAAAAAATGAAAAAAACATTCGGGGATTTCATACCCAGGAACTCTCATGTAAAATTTCATAAATATCGGTCAAGTAGTTTAGTCTGAATCGCTCTACACACACACACACACACACACACACACACACACACACACACACACACACACACACACACGACCCTCGTCTCGATTCCCCCCTCGATGTTAAAACATTTAGTCATAACTTGACTAAATGTAAAAAGTATCCCTTCACAGACAGCCTATTGGGAGCATCAGACCCTCCTCAAGTGGGACCGAGATTTACAGAGTAAAGTCCTTTTGTGGGGGACGTATCAAAATGTAATCTAGTCCTGAGGAGAGGCCCTTCTCGTTGGAACACAACAGAAGATTGCTTCCCTCACTGTGACCGACCTCCAGCTGGATAACGCGACTGTTCCATTCTCCCCTGCTGTCAAGAGCCTTGGCGTCTTTCTCGACTCCACTCTTTCCATGCAGACACACATCTCCTTCATCATCAAGACCTGCTTTTTCCACCTACGACGCATCGCCTCCATCCGTCGCTACCTCACCCACGACGCCTGTGTCAAGCTGGTTGTCTCCCTCATCTTCAGTCGTCTGGACTACTGCAACTCCCTTCTGGCTGCCCCCCCCCCGCCTCATCCATCCATGGCCTACAAAGAGTCCAGAACTCCTCACGGACACTCCTAAAGAATTAACCCAAGTCTTAATACAACATTCTCTTGAACCATATCTTCTTCCAAAACATTCATGTATCATCTCATACATTCTCGTTCATTCTACATTCACATTCCGTCCACATTCAATATCCAAGCTATACTTAATCTATGAATAACACTGCCATACTTAGCATCAGAGTCAAGAAATGTCCCAACAAAAACCGTGATACAATCACAACAAGAATTCTCTTAAAACTTCACACTAGAATTTAGTGCACTTTGTATACACTAACCTTTACATTCCAGCTATGTATTCCAACTTCAATAATATACAACATAGTAAATCATTTACCTTGAGAGACCCGTCTCTTGAAAGAGTACTTGTTCCCAGAACAAGCCTGACATACGCTGACAACCTCCCTGGTTGAAAATGTTGAGCGTTGTAATCTTTCTAGTTCAATACCAGCTCTATCTCTCACACCCGTAAACACAACTCATGACACGCTAATGCCATTTTCTCGTGCAACGCACAAAACCCTGATAACGCTTCTCCGGTCACATACACATCGCACTTCAGTATTTAGGGAGGTTAAAATCACGACGTGGTTTCACATCACAAATATCATACCCACATCTTTGTGACATTTTTGTACCTAGACCAGACACGTGTTTCGACACTATTGTGTCTCATCAGTGGGCAGGTGGTACTGATGGCGAGAGTTGTCAACCCATGGTATCCAACTAAGAAGCAAACCACTCTCTGAATGGTAGCTTCTGTTGGCATGGGAGACTACCCTCATCTAATAACCCCAAGGGGATATCTGTGAAGGGAAACACGTTGATTTAAGGCCAAAGTGTGGAATTGATATTTATTAAGAAAGAATTTAGAAATTTAGACAAGTTTTTACCAAGAAATTAGGTTAAAACAAGGGAAATTTGAAAAAGCCTAAAGGGAGGTAACTCTGTACCAGCCTGCAGATCCAGAAATGGATACGCGAACAAGTTAGATCTAATTTTGAAAAGGTTAAACAGGAAAAGCGGTCAACTTTTCACTGCTGTTCAACACGGGACTTGGTAAAGAAAAAGTTTTATACATTTGCTCACCAGAATAACAGAGACGGAAGAAGGGAAGTCATGCTATATTACGTGTTATTACATTTGTCCAGCGATACCGAGTTGTAGTATTGAGGTGTGTGGATGTTCTTGCAGCTAGATCTTTTACAATTGACGTCTTTCAGGGGTTTAGTAACCTCTAGATTTAAGTTGTCAAGACCATGTTATGGTGACATAATCTGAATTATCAATGATTTATACTTTTTCAAGCTAGAGCTTTAAAACTTCCAGGGTTTGATGATTTTAAGCCATGCTATAAGTATGGTTGACTATCGTCAGATTTCAATAGCATGGTGAGGTCAAGATTGGCTCTAAAGAGAGAAAACTGACATGTTCTTGCTACTTAGGGTTGGATGGTCCAATGTCACGCTTTGTTGACTCTAGTCATATTTCCGTGTCATAACGGGATCAAGTTTGCTCCGAGAAAGGAAAAACTAAATATAATTATAATTTGAAGGTTAACACACTTCCCGGGTTTGATGTAATCTGGACATGACTCGAGTCTGATTGACCCTCTTCAAATTCCAAGGTTATCGAGTTAGCGGCAATATATTATAAGCAGTGAATTATCATGTCCTTAAACATGTCATGACACCAGAGGGCCAGACGATATCTAATTGATACTAACTATACCGAAGGTGAGTTGTGTGATAATCCAATCATCTTGTTCTTCTTTCAGGAGACAAACTGGCAAGCTTTCAGGCGTACGTCAGCAAGCAGCCATACTCTCCGAACAACATTGCCGTGGACCAGCAGTGTGCCAGTATCAGCAAGCCTGGTGGCTTTGGCAAAGGTCTGATAATTAACATTACCTGTGGAGGGTATCTCGAGGGTCAGTTTTTCTTCGTGGTGACCCAGGAACCGTTTTCCTTGGAATTCTGTGAGGTGCAGGTGTTCGCTCACGAAATCACAGGTAGGTCAACTGAGGAAATATAGGGGATGGACACATAGTCTTTGCCTGTTGCAGATTCAAGATTGTTTTTTTGCACAGTCAATTGGTAAAAGTGGATAAAAGCTGCAAAAGAGTGGCATGAATTTGCTCTTTTAATTTGCTGCAAACTTCGTCTGCCGTCGGCGTGACGCGAAAAAAGCTATTCGTCCTCAGATCCGAGAATAACGGTGTCATACGATTGTGCAGAATTGTAACCAAGTAAACTCGCATGCAGTTTGGTCGGACTGTTTGTCAATGTTGCACATTTTTCTTGCAACATTGCTTGGAGAATATGGCAAATTTACAGCAGCTCGACTGCTTTATCTCAGTCCATGACTGGGCACTTCATTGTGGCCTCACGGTTCTTCCCCGTGTACGTTAACACATACACCCTCCACCGTTCTGGTGTTGGTTTCGTAACAATCAGGTTGTTGAAATTGTATGTTTCTTGACATTGTTGTTATTTGGAGCCAGAGCTTTGAACAATTACACACTTCTGAGGTTTCACAACCTTAAGGCATGACCAAAGTCATATCTTAAGCTCAAGTTCGGATGGAAAACATAATTATAATTACATTTTCGTTAACGTTTTTGAACCACGAGCCATTTGCACGGGACATACAATGTGTTAATAAGGCCTATTACCATCTCACTACACCATATGGCTTTTTGACCAATCAGGACTGATTCTAGGTGACCTTATAACTGTTATAACGTTCAGACAGGGACCTTTTTTTGTTTATCAAGCTAAAAAATAAACAAGACAAAGTAAAAATTGGAAATAACAATTATCAGCTTGACTTCTTCTGAAGAATGACACTTCAATTGCTGTCAGATAATACACTCTTTATCTAAAAAAATACAAAAACACCAGTTTTGTCTGTGGGTACGTCCTCTACAGAACGGTAAGGAATCACCCACCCTCTGCGTTTGCAATGAAGACCTACTCCCTTGAAAGTGTAATTGTCAAAGTTATGAAGTTTCAAGTGAAATTGCGTCACTCAATGTACGCCGTATACACTGAGCACAAAAAGTAAAGGAATTTTTTCAGTGGTATAGCCCAGATGTTAAACAGCAGTTTTTTTGGTCAGACATGTATATATATGTGTATTTGAAGATCAGTCTTTCTTCTGCTCAAAAATGTGTTTCTGGAATCTGAGTAATATTTGGGTATGACGTCAGAGGTCTGTGACCACGTCTACCCTCAAAAATGGCGTTTTTTGACGGCATGATTCACTTTCAACCGTCGAAACAGTGACTTAAACTGAATAATAGTTTACATTTTTTACATCCGAAAGTTAATTTGGTGTCTCACCAAACAGTGCATACACATGTCGTTCAAATCCGTCGCGCAGTCAGGCTGATCTAGTGTGCAAAAGAGAGCGACCACAATCCTGAAAAACAGCAAAATAACCAGGGTTTTTGTGGTGTTTTTGCTGGGTATCTGCAGTTGATATGCAATAAATCTAAAACTACAAATAGCAGCCTCTCCAAATTGCACAGAACGATGACAAAGACCCTCATCAGTATATATGTTCCAGTACTTAGAGCAAACAGAACCCGACAATGAACGTTGTAACGGTTTTCCGTTAACAATTTGTAAACGTGTGTAACGTCCTAGAAACAAACGTGACATGCACGCAACTATGTACACTTTGCATAAAATGGTGCCATTACACGTGTGTCAAGTTTCAGAAACATTCTTTCACAGGCTCAAAGGTTATGATCGTTTAAAAAAGAGGTGAAAAAATACTGTCCCTGGTGTCTTTCGCGCAACTTTTTTAAATGGACTTTTTCTATAATTTTGTTTCTCGTTCTCCGATAGGATGCGTATAGCCTCCACGGATGATGCGAACAACTTGCTCAGTAGCAGTTGCAGAAAAGAACTGTTCACGTGTTTTGAACACAGCTGTGCTGTATAAGAAAGAAGTAAATAAGACAAAGAATCAACAAGTCGCGTAAGGCGAAAATACAATATTTAGTCAAGTAGCTGCCCTTTTTCAGCAAGACCGTATACTCGTAGCATCGTCAGTCCACCGCTCATGGCAAAGGCAGTGAAATTGACAAGAAGAGCGGGGTAGTAGTTGCGCTAAGAAGGATAGCACGCTTTTCTGTACCTCTCTTTGTTTTAACTTTCTGAGCGTGTTTTTAATCCAAACATATCATATGTATATGTTTTTGGAATCAGGAACCGACAAGGAATAAGATGAAAGTGTTTTTAAATTGATTTCGAAAAAAAAATTTTGATAATAATTTTTATATATTTAATTTTCAGAGCTTGTTTTTAATCCGAATATAACATATTTATATGTTTTTGGAATCAGCAAATGATGGAGAATAAGATAAACGTAAATTTGGATCGTTTTATAAATTTTTATTTTTTTTTACAATTTTCCGATTTTTAATGACCAAAGTCATAAATTAATTTTTAAGCCACCAAGCTGAAATGCAATACCGAACCCCGGGCTTTGTCGAAGATTACTTGACCAAAATTTCAATTAATTTGGTTGAAAAATGAGGGCGTGACAGTGCCGCCTCAACTTTCACGAAAAGCCGGATATGACGTCATCAAAGACATTTATCAAAAAAATGAAAAAAACGTTCGGGGATTTCATACCCAGGAACTCTCATGTCAAATTTCATAAAGATCGGTCCAGTAGTTTAGTCTGAATCGCTCTACACACACACACAGACACACACACAGACACACGCACATACACCATACCCTCGTTTCGATTCCCCCTCGATGTTAAAATATTTAGTCAAAACTTGACTAAATATAAAAAGACAGAAAAATGCAGACATGACATCAGCTGGAGGCAACACTGGGTTTTTCTCATCGTCGTCTTGATAGCGGCGATACACAATATGGCATTTTCTGTAACGAATCAGACAGTTGGAATGCTACGAAATAGAGCTGTGGAGATGGACATCGCCAAGTCTGTAAGAGCATTGCCTCGAGGTCATAACAGCCCACTTTACAGAGAATCGTTATCTGTCCGTTATGACACAGAGAGAACGCTTTTTTGGTTGTCCCTTAATTCCTAAACCGTGAACATCAAGCTACGGGAACAGTCACACAAACTCAAAACGTATAATTATCCCCGAGTACGCTAGTACAAGGGTCCAGCAGACTTGAATTGTGTGTCTGTCTGTGTGTGTGTCTCGACTTAACAGCTTATTGCTGGGAAACTACTGGGCGCAGTTCGTTCAAAAGTTGATACACTAACTTGATAATAGGTCCGATTGATCGTATTAAAACTTCATGTCTCGACATGTATTTCTCTCTCTCTCTCGACTGTATTCACGACTTTCCGACCTTGACATTGTAGCTAGGGTCATGTGGGCGTTGGCATCATTGTCCAATCAGAAATAGTCAATGATCATCTCCTCAGTGTGTTCCGGTCCGGAACGCAAAACAGTTTGTGCGGAAAAAGAGAACGTGGTTTGACAACTAAAGGGCATTTTGACCGGCTCGCACTACAGCATCGTTCAAATGTGGGAGAATGACACATCTGACAAATAGCCAGTGGTTACCAACATGAGAAACTGGGGATAGGAATCGTAATCCGTATGTAAGTTTGAAGCGGCCCTGACGCTGTTTGTACGTCAATCCGAAGAGAAGCTATCGTACTAGGCCCTAGGTGACATTTCGTCAAGTTCCACTCCCAGTTTGCCGACTCCATGGCCCTCCCCCCGCCAAACTGCTGCACCCGGTGGCAGGGAAAGCAGTTCGACGGTGACTGCAGGGCAAGTTCAATTTTGCAAGCTAAAAATAAATGTTCTACTACCTTGTCAGTCTAGATCTGGAACTCATGAAACAGCACTGTTCAAATCCCCATAAAGTGAGCTGGTGTTTTTCTAGATCTAAGCATCGACCGAATTCAATAGAAATGTTCCTTGCATGGCATAATTATTTACCTAAATCTGATATTAAGTTTGTTGAAAATCAAAGTATTCGTTTTTTGTTTGTTCGCGTGTCTGGTTTTTGCTTAGTCGATTAGCTTACACGATGTGTGGCTTTTTATTTTGTAAGGGTGGTTTAGCAGGTATAAAATGAGACCTAGACCACATACGCCATGAAAGTAGAGTTCCCCGTTCAATACCAAGATTGCCAGTATTGATATTCAGACAACTTTTGGATAAATGTATGGGGCTGTGGTGTTGCAGTGGTAGATTGTTTGCACGGGTATGTAGGTAGGTACGTGTACATCCGTGTGCTTTTGTGCAGGCATTTGTAAAGCAGGAAGATGCAACATTTTTGACAAACATCAGGGTTGTGTGTGTGTGTGTGTGTGTGTGATAAAACCAACTAAGCTTACATCCAGCACAAAAAGCTTCAGCTCTACTTCACCAGTCAAAGACAAACGCATTGTTTTATTCAGCTTTTGACACATAGATTCACTCGATCAGAATCGAACCCTCTTCGTGAATATTTTATTTCAGAAAAAAATAACATATTGATTCTACACAACAAATGGTATTGCTATATGCTATGAACGATGAAGACTAGCAACCGAGACAGATGAGGCATCAAGTTTCTTAGCCTTTTAGCCTCTTATGTTGCATACATGTCATTTGTTTTTAATTTTTATCTCCTGATAACTGACCAGAAAGGTACGTACAGACATCGATTCTGCAACTACCTCGTAAACTTTTCGATCGCTAATACACCAGAACTTGATACAGTATGCAACACTCACAGGCTTGATTACCTGTTGCATTGAAACGACAGAAGGAATTAAAAGACTATGTAACTGAGAGGAACCGATGTATTCAAGTTCAGAACGAAGCAGTTTCTGCCTCGGAGCCTGTATCTCATGCTATGGAGCCAACAGACAGAGAAGTCAAGGGGGGGTAATCTATCGACAGCAGTTGTATTGCTGGTTTGTATTTGATCTTACAAACCATTCTTATTAACTTGTATAAATAGTTTATCGCTTCAGTAAACACTCATCTATTTTGAAGATTACGTAATTTTCAACAACAAAATTTAAAAAAAATTCGCAATTCAATATTTCACGAAAATGTTACTAATCCGCAAACAATTTTGCATGAACAAGTGTTATGTTAGGGAGAGAGTACGAGTGCGTAGTTAGACATATTTTGAGTGGAGTAGCAAAAATGCTTTAGCCATGTACTAATTATGTTATTGAACTGCTTAGCGGAGATTTCCAGATCAATCATACGGCGGTGAAAGACTGGTCTCTAGTACGGTCTATACTTACAAAATATAAAAATAAACAAACAAACCAACACAAAAAAGGTTTGTGTTGCACGTAGGATTTAAGTATTTAATTGAATAGAAAAGGCAACATCGGAATAAAAACAAATCTCGTGGTTCTCTTGTCAAGGAGTATGCACAGAATATGAAAGAATATTGTGGAGTAGGCTGCTTTCTATTCTACTGCTCTAAATTAGCAAGAGGCAAACTTTACAATGCTATCCACACTAGGATGCAAAGCATTCAGTGCTAAAGCTCTCAAATCACAATAGTTACAAGACAAAACACACTTCTTGGGGCTACAAGAAATGTTAATATTTGTAAGCACACAATTGGACACATTTTTGTAAATATTTTTTATTGCCTCCCTTGAATAAAACTTATTAAAAAAAATATTCTGAGAAAAAAAGTTATACTTAAAAGCAAAGCTATCAAGAAATAGGTAGACAACCCGTGTAGATACCTTTATTCTTAAGACATTTTATTTTTGGAGGATGTCACTATGCAATTTTACAGATTTAAAAAAAAAAGCTTTAGATGATCTCCCTTGAACAAACATTTCTTGTTTTTACTATGTGTTAGTTTTAAGGGTATATAGAAGAACAATAAAGAAAAAATGCTGCAAATTGACTTGGACGTATTTACAATTTAATTAAACAAAATGTTTCAAATTATCTGATAATGAAATTCTACATTAAAATTAAAGCAGATCTAGGGACTTGTGCACAACATAAAACATAAGGAACTATGATCTGCATCGCTTGTTATGATGATAATGGCTGGCACCTGTCGACCGACTTGCACGCCATAATTATATATGTTTTACTATGCGCCCTGCATGTCAATGGTCTTTCTCTGGGTGGCTCGATTCTGAGGAGATAAAGAAAATGCATTTAGTGCAAGCAGTACATAATGACAACACACATAGTGACATACAATTACTTAAAGCAGCTGCTGGTTTCAGAG
This sequence comes from Littorina saxatilis, assembly GCF_037325665.1. Lineage (NCBI taxonomy): Eukaryota > Metazoa > Mollusca > Gastropoda > Littorinimorpha > Littorinidae > Littorina > Littorina saxatilis. Next base: position 67,410,035 of record NC_090252.1, read on the forward strand.
TATTTAGTTAACCTTTGCCGGATGCCGCTTTTGACTACACACTCCCGACGATGCGGGTTTGTCTGAACCCATACATTTGAAAGAGGGTTTTTACCGTTTATTCCTCTAACGACGATGCGGGTTTGTCTGAACCCATACATTTGAAAGAGGGTTTTTACCGTTTATTCCTCTAACGACGATGCGGGTTTGTCTGAACCCATACATTTGAAAGAGGGTTTTTACCGTTTATTCCTCTAACGACGATGCGGGTTTGTCTGAACCCATACATTTGAAAGAGGGTTTTTACCGTTTATTTCTCTAACGACGGGGTGGGTTCAGGAAAACCCACAGCGCTACTTCAGTGGTTGCATCGAGTTTCTCCCTTCACCGACCTCTTGCAGGGGAGGGAGAGGGGGAGGGAGAGGGGGAGGGAGAGACTGAGAGAGACTGAGAGACTAAGAAAGAGAGAGAGAGAGAGAGAGACTAAGAAAGAGAGAGAGAGAGACTAAGAAAGAGAGAGAGAGAGACTAAGAAAGAGAGAGAGAGAGACTAAGAAAGAGAGAGAGAGACTAAGAAAGAGAGAGAGAGAGTCTAAGAAAGAGAGTGAGAGACTAAGAAAGAGAGAGAGAGAGACTAAGAAAGAGAGAGAGGGAGACTAAGAAAGAGAGAGAGAGGGAGACTAAGAAAGAGAGAGAGATTAAGAAAGAGAGAGAGAGACTAAGAAAGAGAGAGAGACTAAGAAAGAGAGAGAGAGACTAAGAAAGAGAGAGAGACTAAGAAAGAGAGAGAGAGACAAAGAAAGAGAGAGAGAGAGATACTAAGAAAGAGAGAGAGACTAAGAAAGATAGAGAGAGAGAGACAAATAAAGAGAGAGAGAGAGACAAATAAAGAGAGAGAGAGACTAAGAAAGAGAGAGAGAGAGACTAAGAAAGAGAGAGAGAGACTAAGAAAGAGAGAGAGAGAGACTAAGAAAGAGAGAGAATTGAATTGAATTGAATTGAATTGAACTTTATTTTACAAGGATTTAGATTTAAGGCTACGCCTTTTCTTACAATCTGTCCTTGGGACGCATAGACACACAATTATATAATAAAAAAAAAATAAAAAAATAAAAAATAAAAATAAAAAATTAAAAATTAAAAAGTTAAAAAGGTAACCAACAATAGGAGGTCGGAAAACGTGATAATAAAGATGACGATGATGATGATGATGACGATAATGATGATGATGATGATAAAGATGAGGCATGAAGATCATACATATGTGGTTATTCATAAAATCAAATGCATACTATGCAGGTAATTATATATACAAGCTGGTGGCAATCGAACATGTAGCAATAGAGTAACAAAAATATGTTCAGAATATACAATGCACAGCATATTTTTGACGTAATACTAAGTTTGGTAAGTCAAAAGGCGTTAAACTACTCAGACATTAAGTGGTTTTTTACACATTTTTTAAAACTTTTTAATGACTTTAGGTGCTTAAAGGATGATGGAAGTGAATTCCAAACTGAAGTACCCGAAAAAGCAAGACTGGTCTTATACAGGTCAATTCGTGGAATTGGTGGGATCAAGTTGACCGACCCATATCTGTGGGTAGCTTTATTAAATAATGATGTAATGTAAATCGGCACTTTACCGTGATACAATTTATGCATGAAAATGGCTTTGTTTAACTTGAGATGCTTTTCCAGTGGAAGAAAGTTAAGCATTTTTAATTTCATATCTGTTGAGGCATTATCCTTTACGATGAGTTTGGCCGAGCGACGATAGAGAGAGTCTAACTTTTTCAAGAGAGAGAGACTAAGAAAGAGAGAGAGAGACTAAGAAAGAGAGAGAGGGAGACTAAGAAAGAGAGAGAGACTAAGAAAGAGAGAGAGAGAGACAAAGAAAGAGAGAGAGAGAGACTAAGAAAGAGAGAGAGAGAGACTAAGAAAGAGAGAGAGAGAGACTAAGAAAGAGAGAGAGAGAGACTAAGAAAGAGAGAGAGAGAGAGACTAAGAAAGAGAGAGAGAGAGAGACTAAGAAAGAGAGAGAGAGAGACTAAAAAAGAGAGAGACTAAGAAAGAGAGAGAGAGACTAAGAGAGAGAGAGAGACTAAGAAAGAGAGAGAGAGAGACTAAGAAAGAGAGAGAGAGAGACTAAAAAAGAGAGAGAGAGACTAAGAAAGAGAGAGAGAGAGACTAAGAGAGAGAAAGAGAGACTAAAAAAGAGAGAGAGACTAAGAGAGAGAGAGAGAGAAAGACTAAGAAAGAGAGAGAGAGACTAAGAGAGAGAGAGAGAGACTAAGAAAGAGAGAGAGAGACTAAGAAAGAGAGAGAGAGAGAGACTAAGAAAGAGAGAGAGAGACTAAGAAAGAGAGAGAGAGACTAAGAAAGAGAGAGAGACTAAGAAAGAGAGAGAGAGAGACTAAGAAAGAGAGAGAGAGAGACTAAGAAAGAGAGAGAGACTAAGAAAGAGAGAGAGAGACTAAGAAAGAGAGAGAGAGAGACTAAGAAAGAGAGAGAGAGAGAGACTAAGAAAGAAAGAGAGACTAAGAAAGAGAGAGAGAGACTAAGAAAGAGAGAGAGAGACTAAGAAAGAGAGAGAGAGACTAAAAAAGAGAGAGAGACTAAGAAAGAGAGAGAGACTAAGAAAGAGAGAGAAAGAGAGACTAAGAAAGAGAGAGAGAAAGAGAGACTAAGAAAGAGAGAGAGACTAAGAGAGAGAGAGAGAGACTAAGAAAGAGAGAGAGACTAAGAGAGAGAGAGAGAGACTAAGAAAGAGAGAGAGAGACTAAAAAAGAGAGAGAGAGAGACTAAGAAAGAGAGAGAGAGACTAAGAAAGAGAGAGAGCGAGAGACTAAGAAAGAGAGAGAGAGAGACTAAGAGAGAGAGAGACTAAGAGAGAGAGAGACTAAGAAAGAGAGAGAGAGAGACTAAGAAAGAGAGACAGAGAGACTAAGAAAGAGAGACAGAGAGAGAGACTAAGAGAGAGAGACAGAGAGAGAGACTAAGAGAGAGAGACAGAGAGAGAGACTAAGAGAGAGAGACAGAGACAGACAGAGAGAGAGACAGACACAGAGAGAGAGAGACAGAGACAGACACAGACAGTCAGATAGACAGACAGTCAGATAGACGGATAGACAGACAGACAGACAGAGCAACTGACAACAGACATACAGACAGAGAGATACGGACAGACAAACAGAGAGACAGACAGTCTCTTGGAGACAAACAGGCAGACAGACACTGTTCCGCCGCTTTGGTAATTATGGGTGTAGCAGAACCCGCGCCGTCGGCAGAGGGATAGTTACAATCACTACTACTCTTTAAAAGTATGGGTATGTGTGAACCCGCGCCATCGGTAGTGTTTATGTAAATTATCATAATCAATTAATTCTGATGTTTTGTCATGTACACACTAAAAATTTGCAGACAGAGAGAAAATTAGGTGTGTGAGAGATACTTAAAATTTCAAAACGATACCTTTAATGGTTCCAGAGTTACAATGATTTTAGTGTGTCTCTGGGTACAGGTGAACCCAGGAAGCACGGCAAAGGTTAAAGGCCCACCCCAACTTGTTTGCCTCAATGTCGCAGATTTGGTCAGACTTTCACAATGAGTAAGATAACAAATTTAACAATGTTTTGATTTAAGGGGGGACAGGGTAGGCAAGCACTTTTTTTTTATTTTGGAAACAGCTTGCTGCTTGTTTGATTTTTGCAAGCAGAATAACCTAATTAAGGGAAACCATTTTAAATTTTGAGTGAAAAGCAATTTTTGGGGGTTTTATTCACCAAAATGTGAGAAAAACGTTATAAAATGTGCTTTTTAAAAAATGTTGCTGTTTGTGAACCAGTGCATGTTTTGATCCAATTTTTCTTCTTTGCAGCAATATGTGTGTGTTTAATAATTCTGTGTATCGAAAAGCATTTCTAAGCAATATATTATTTTAATTTAGCATTTTCAGTTACCGGTTCAGTTCTGATAAGAAAAATACATGAAATCCGAACTGTCAGACTCATAAAAACCCAACCAATGCACTGAACTCTTATTCCATACACAGAACTGATGCTGTACAACTCATAAACAACATATACAAAAACTGAACAAATCCATCAAGCCTTTCAAAAGTTGCAACATTTTAATTGTAGCGTTTTGTCTGAAAATTACATTCAGAGAAAACAGCATTTTAAAGATTTGAACCAGTACATAAAAAAACCAGTAGCACAGTGCACCCTGAATTCATATGTTTTTATCAGAATGACCACTTTACTATGTAGGGAAAAGGATTTGACAATCAAATTATCAGGATTTTGTTTATATACATCATATAAACAGCCATCTTTGTTTGTACCGATATGAAAACATGAATCAGAACCAAACTGTCAGACTCATAAAAACCCAACCAATGCACTTAACTCTTATTCCATACACAAAACTGACGCTTTACAAATCATAAACAACATAAACAAAAATGAAACAAATCCATCAAGCCATTCAAAAGTTGCAACATTTTAATTACAGATGTTTGTCTGAAAATTACATTCAGAGAAAACAGCATTTGAAAGATTCCAACCAGTACCTCAAACTAGTAGCACAGTGCAGCCTGAATTGATATGTTTTTATAAGAATAACCACTTTACTATGATGGGGAAATGATTTGACGATCAAATTATCCAGACTTTTTTTAAAAAATCATTTGAAAACTCATCTATGTTAGTGCAGATATGAATCAAAACGAAACTGTCGGACTCATAAAAACACAAGGAATCCACTGTATTCTTATTCCATGCACAGAAATGGTGCTTCACAAATCATAAACAACATATACAAAATTGGAACAAATCCATCTTGCCATTCAAAAGTTACAACATTTTAATTACCACATTTTGTCTCAAATTACATGTAGAGAAAACAGCATGTAAAAGAGTCTCACTAGTACCCCGGTAAACTAGTACCACAGTAGAGCTTGAATTAATGGGGTGTTTTTTTTTTTAACCAGAATAACACTTTAACTATGAAGGGGAAATGATTTGATAATCAAATTATCAGATTTTTTTTATTTAAAAAAAAATCATATGAAAACATTAAAAAAGTCAATTATCTGTGTTTGTGCTGATATGAAAATATTGATCAGAACCAAACTGTCAGACTCATAAAAACCCAACGGATGCACTGATTTCTTATTCCATTGCATAGAAATGATGCTTCACAAATCATCAACAACATTACATAATTATATATAAAAATCTAAACAACGAAGAGACTGTGGTAAGATGAACAAAGTTAAAAAACAAAGGAATACTGTACTCACCAATACAAGAACGGGACAAGACGGTACGAATTTTCGCTTATGGAAGCTTCATCAGGAAAAACAAGAACACAAAAGACAACAAAAAGCAGACGCAAATATATATATACATATATATAATTAATTAAGTATATATTAAATTATATTAAATTATATATACACAAATGGAACAAAGCTATCAAGCCATTCAAAAGTTGCAACATTTTAACTACAGTATTTCTGTGCTCAATCCTAACACTGCAGCAAATTTCTGTAAAGCTGAATGTCCCTTTCCATGTACCAACATGGTCATACGCGGATTATTTAAAATGCAACTTTACCACCCGAAGCGTTGCAAACACCGGGAGAAGAGTAAACAACTGCAGACTTGAATGGACACTCATATGCACTCCAGATGCAGGGCCTGTGCAAATCCTTGGGCTGATGCATCACCTTCTTTCATAATCAGACTGCTAGTGCTATCAGACAAGCATTCAGTACAGGATATAAACCTTTCAGCAATAGATTGAGCTGATCAATGTTGACAAAAGCCCAACACATGTCAGCGGAGTGACGTTGCACAGTACCAGTATCCATATCTGCTTGTGATGGGTCAGAAGATGGCAAAGTATCTGTATCTTCTTATGGTTGGTCAGAAGATGGCAAAGCTGATGTTTCTGCTGTGGAAGAGGGTAGTTCCGGTTTAGCAAACTTTTCCATCAGGTCAATCTTTCTCCTCGCTGCCACCACAGGAGGACTGGCTCTCCCCTTGCTCCAACCTAATAAATACACAAACACTGATTTAATATTTGATACAACTGTCCATGGTTTTTGTTTGTAATAAGCTGCAAATTTTAAGACTCAATATAAACGTCAACAAGTGCTTGTACTTTATTTTGCAAATGACCATGTTACATGGGGTGTACCTCAATTTTTTGGCTAGGCTGGTAAATCAGAAATTCCAATCAGCCCCCAACCACTGAACCAGGCGGGTTTTCTTACAACCACCTCAGCGGCTCGTACCCACATATGTCGGTTGACGAACACACACACACACACACACACACACACAAGACATTCATTAATTGGCCCCTATCACAAAATGTACATGTCAAGTTTACTATGGGATTTGAGTAACCACACAATCACATACACACAGGAACTAATACTGAAACTAGCTGAATTATTTTCTTTCTTTCTTTCTTTCTTTTCATATTTTTCTTTTAAAATTAATTTATTTCATCACACTTGCTATGTATTTGCTTGTTTCTTGTCTGTTGTCTGTTTTGTGTGTGTGTGTTCTGTGTGTGTGTATACATTTTCAGATTTCCTAAACCTAGCACTGTCTGCAGGTGATCTTTATGCTTTTGATTCATGAGTTGCATCCCCAGTCCTTTACTGAGTTTAACTCTTTTTTTTTCTTTGGTGAAGTAAATTGGATCTATTTTTTTTATTCCTTAGTTAATGGAAAAGATTTGACAACAATATTGCTGTCAATGATAGGTTGGTCAGCCATGCTGGTGTAAACCAATCCTTTAGAATTAGAGAACGCTCTCTAGTAGGGTACTTATTTTCCTACGGTCAATGACCAGAAACAGAAACTGTGTCAGTCGTACATCGCTCAGATGCTGCTTCTCAGTTTGACCCCAGACAAAGAATACTGATGACATGTTACACCATAGTAAGTTCTCAAGGACTGGCCAGCGAAGAACAATAAAATAGGGGTTGTGAAGACGATATCACAGAGATGATCGAGGGAGGGAGGGGGGGGGGGGGATGCGGCGGCGGCATGGTCAGTAAATTGGATCAAGAAACCCGCAAAATACTTCAGACACAAACTGTTTATCATTTACCTGCAAACCCTAACACATTCTTACAACAACAACAGCATAACGACGTGCAATAAATCACGTTGTCAAACAAACAAGATCGAAAAGAGAAAGAAGCAAAACCCACCTCGTCGAGTCAAGAATCTTAGAATGTCGTCTGCTTAAATACGATCATGTTGGTTCATTTCGGAGTGTTGTTACTTCCTTCTACTGTTCGCTGCTGCTGGTTCATCTTTCTCTGATATTTCTTGCCACTATGCCGAACATTTCCAATGTTAGGGTTGTTCTCCGCAGCTCAAAACTTTGAAAAATGCTGCTGAATCGGTGAAAACGTCATGGATTTGTTGACACCGGGGGACTGATAAGTTGTCTACTGCGCTTGCGCCAAATGCCTTTGACCTACATATATTTGCATATATTAATTCCGGGGTTTCGGTTGGAACGGATTCTCTCTCTTTGTGCCTATGTCAACGGAAATTCCCCAACGGTGATGACGTCATCTTGAAGAACGGAAATTTCCACACAGTTTGAACAGCGAAGGGTCATGTCATGTGCGCACATTTACCAGCACGGAGTATCCAAAGTTGACCATTTTTTCGATTTTTTTGATAAAACACAGACAAAAACAACAAAACATCGGTTTGAAAATGGTTTTATTTACATGAATACATGTCTAAAATGACAAAAGCAGATTATTGAATGCATTCCAGGATGTTCAAAGGTGTGAAAAATGCAACAACCCCAAAAAGGTGTATGAGACCAAAAATAACTCATTTTGCCTACCCGGTCTGCCCTTAAAAAAAGAATAGTATTCATTGTTGTTGTTTTCGGCCCCATTCACTGGGAATCTTACTCAAGGACAAGGATTTTTCTAAGGAATATTTGTATGTGAAGCTTCCAAGCCCTAGCTTCAGAAACGACCAAGAAACCCTCAATAATGGATTTTGTTGTGCATAGTGATGGCTATCCAACCGAGTAGCGGAGCACTGGTGAATCCTTTCATTCTCCTGATTGCTTGATTCTGAAATGACATTGTGGAGTTGGTAGTTATGTGAGTGTGTAGTGCCTGCTCTTCGTTGTTTAGTCGGGGGGAGGGGGGGGGGGGTATTGAATCATATGATCATAAAGTACGACTTCACTGTGATGTGCAGAGATTTAGTCAGGTACACAACATTGCTATGCTATCACGAAATTAGATGTTCTATCCTCTAGATGGGCTACACAACTACATCAGATGTCATGGTTGGGTTTTCGCAAGTCAGCAACATGTTTTGAAGTTCTCATTGGGTAATCACGGCTGACATCAAACACAGAAAAGGTGGAAAAAACATAAATCAATGAACTCATTTTCCCTGCATTGTGATACTAGTCATATGGGTCTGCCGAAGTAGCTCCTGCACATATTGAATTAAGTATTCATGTTATTGTTAGGATCACACTTTTTTCTGGTACATGTACAGTATATCAGACTGGAAAGTTTCTCAAGGCTTGAAGAATTCAAGAGCTTGCCTATCCCCAATAAAAAAAAAAATTTAGTATGCAAGTATTTTCAGGGTCTCAAGGTTTTAATATGAAGTCTGTTCCTCGGGGGTCATGGAGAAACAAATTACAAATGAGAACAACAAATTCCGACCAATTTAGGACACACCATAACATAACTCACAAACAAACAACAGCAATACAATAATTAGTCTGCAAATACCTAAACGTCGTTCACACTAGGTATACAAAAATAAAAAAGCACATTCAGGCAGGTTTGACAAGTAGACCATTCCAGCTGCTGTTCCAGACCAAAGGCCATGTTTCCCCTTACTCTGTGATTGTAATCATAATTATTGTTTATGAATGACTTCAGTTTTTCTAAGTAAATCTCTCGTTGTAATTACTGGTAAATGCATTATCCCAATATGTCGCGACAACCAGCCTAAGGGTTAAGATATCCTCACATCTAACCTGCGTAAACTTCATTTCAAGGGTTTTAATTTTTTTTTAGCTGGCCAAGAAATTATAAGCATTCCTCAATTATGTTCCTGTCAGACTCAATGAGCTAATCTTATAAAAAAAAATTAAAAAAGGTAGCATCTTATAATATTCTCACGTGAATTATAGCTAATCAGAAAACTAGTATTTAATTTTTTTTAAAACTCAAACTGAAAATACAGGCATGCAACATTATCCTTGCTGTTTTGTGATAACCCTTACCATCAACTATTCTATTTCATTTCCATCTTAACAGGCGTAGCACCTCTCTGGAAGCCAAAAGAACACTTTAAATCCACTCCCCCCCCCCCCAGTACTGAGTAAACATTGCTGTGCATATTTAAAAAAACAAAACAATGCCTGAGTCTCCAGTCACATGTTTATGTTGTTGTCCTTGTACTTCACTTGTAGCTTAGCTGTTCAAGAAACTGTTTCTCTGATCACATGATCAAAATTCAAATACTTAATAAACCAATTTTGATTCTATTTCTTCAATAATAAGTCTGCATATGTAATTGCCACAATTTACAGAGTTTCTGAATAAATGCTGCAAGAAAAACCAACAGAGTGAACAGTTTGTAAATATACTAACATACCTATATTTACCTTATGACATGTGTGGTACAGTGGCTGCTAAAACGTCCGTTACACCTGTCTGCATAATTATATTAGGTGACAGCCCTGATGGAGACTGAAAAAAGTTCCTTTGTCAGTACCCTGTGTATGAGTGTGGTCGGGTATGTTCTGGAACAATTAGAGCACTCCCTATAACCATATGTTGCACGGAGGGTAGGGGGGGGGGGGGGGGGGGCTTTTAGAGGTGTAGTTGTTGGACTGTAGTGTAGAGGCTGATTGGCAGTGCTATGGGGTGAGGGTGGAGCTGGGGCGGAGAATATATCGTATGTAATTGAATACTAATAGTAATAAGCATGATCAGTTAGACTAGAGTTAAAAACTATGTTGATCGCCAGAGACATTACATAATGTGAAATCACAAGCATGTTACTGTACCTTTCGTTTTGCCATTGAGATTGGTAGAAGGCATTGCGTGGTGAACACAAGTTGCATTGATCACTGCATCACCATGTGGTCAATCCCCTTTGATCTGCAGATTGCACCAGCACAAACCAACACAGTGTTATGATCGTAAACAGCCCACATGGCCAATAAATCTAAGAACACACACACTAGATAGATCTAATCGGAGAGCCTGCAAACCGAGTCATGCTTTTTAAATTCAATGAAAATCTGTCTGTCAATGAAGCAGATAGATCTATCCTTGCGATTGTTTTTGCAAGCAGATAGATGTTAGAACGTCACTTATTCCGTTTTCATTCAACAAATTGATATTTTGCAAGATGCATTTCGTGCCAATGAGCTGAACAAACAATCAAAGTCAAGCAAGTGGTACATTCTTGAAGACAAAATTCAGTCACGCAAACAAACTGAAGGAAAAAAATCTAGCTTACTGCTGTACTGATTTCGCCAAATAAATGCATTTGCATGCCGAAGTTATTCCTGCTTTGATTCCAATCATTCTAATTGATCTGAATGCAAAAAATATACGTAAACGAGCTGATCAAAATGAGTAACATTGCACCTGCCTATAGACTGTACTGCGAAAGCGAAGGTCGTCTGCGACTGGAGATTTTGAAGTCGAACAGCGTCGTTTCTTCACTCTCAGCGGTTGTCTTCATCGGAAAAGTGAAAAGCCTGACTTGCAATCTAGCGAAAGACACATTCTGTCTTTCCGTTCGGGCGTTGTTTTTGTGTACAATCTCTGAAAATGTTATTTCGAAAAAGGCGGCCGTCATTGTTTTGGGGTTTCCGCCTAGTGGTGTTTTAAAGCGGTTTCAGACCGGAACACACTGAGGAGATGAGAACAAAATGGCAGCCCCCATGAAACACGAAAGGTCAAGCAAAAAAGTCGTGAATATACAGAGATAAGAACAGCCTCGCTTTCACCTAGATCCTGCCTAAAAACAATGTTCAGACCTCATGTTCGGACTCGGCGTAATGATTCCGAAAGGACTACTTTTTAGCGGTCAAGTTCAATCGTCCGCATACTCGAAAGTGAAAAAAAGATGAAACGTTTTGCTACAGTGTCGGAGGACGAACTGTCGAAGAAGAAAAATATTCTTGTGCCAACCACTACGCAGAAGACCATCCGAGTTGTCCAGAAGAAGTTCTGAAACACGTCACGTTCCAAATCAAAAGACGACATTCTATTCTCTTACGTCACTATACTTGGTTTACGGTACCATTCGGCGGCTTTGCTACGAGTATGCCATAGTCTTGGTTGGCCGATACCTTGAGGTGGAATGCGAGTGATTAGGTTTGTTGATTTTTCTCGGAGAAGTGGTCCGTGTCTATCAAGCAAGTTTCTTTCTTCTTTGAAAACAAACACCCTAAGACCAGTGAATGTCAAGATATATGTTAATTGGATCTGTGATCCAAACATGGCTTTTGGTCAATCTCGATGGCAGTTTATTCCACTCGCCCTACGGGCTTGTGGAATAAACTTCCATCTCGATTGACCAAAAGCCATGTTTGGATCACATATCCAATTAACGTATAATAATGTTACCTGGGACCTAAATGCGAAATAAACCACCAAAAAAACGACTTGGCGGTGGGAAGAATTCGCGGTGCAACAGCCAGCCAGGCAGTCTGGTAGAACGGTGCAAGGTCTCGGCAAACCAAGACTATGCCATACTCGTAGCAAAGCCGCCGAATGGTACCGTAAACCAAGAATAGTGACGTAAGAAAATAGAATGTCGTCTTTTGATTTGGAACGTGACGTGTTTTAGAATGGAGATGTGGTAGTGTGTGTGTGTGTGTGTGTGTGTGTGTGTGTGTGTGTGTGTGTGTGTGTCTGTGTGTGTGTGTGTGTGAGAGAGAGAGAGAGAGAGAGAGAGGGAGAGAGAGAAGGAGTGAGGGAGAGAGAGAGAGTGTGTGTGTGTGTGTGTGTGTGTGTGTGTGTGTGTGTGTGTGTGTGTGTGTGTGTGTGTGTGTGTGTGTGTGTGTGTGTGTGTGTGTGTGAATGTCTGAAGAGTACTCGGGTCCAGCGCGAGCGTTTTTTATTTGGAGGTCTTCGGATTATTTTGTTATCATGCACACATGTATACAAACACACACGTAGTCACAAACAGACAGATGCAGCAATGTACGCGCTTGCACACCAGAATACCGTGCAAAAGACACATTTAAACAAGAGGCGAAGCCTTCAAGGCTCACGTAAGAAATGGACAATCAGTAACACAAACTCATCACTCCGTCACACATACACACACACAGTACACACACACACACACACACACACACACACACACACACACACACACACACACACACAGAAAGAGCATAGGTGAAACTGTGCAAGAAAGCGAGACACTAGATCTAGATCTGTCTGTCTGCATGTAGCCTACTTACATGGACACGACTGCCAAATAGTCTCGGCCCGCTCAAAATAACAATCACCGAGACTTTCAGTAATTCCATCGCGTGACGTCTAACCCTCGTACGTCATAATGTGACGTCAATGTAATATGACGTCTTCAAATGTTAAAGTTTCTACCACAGACATACACACATACATACGCACGCACGCACAGACAGACAACAGTTAGCATCGCATAGGCTACACTTACGTGAGCCAAAAAAACACCACACCACCTAACAGCAGATCTTATATACAGAAAAAAAGGTTTCAATCGCTGAGCTTTGTGCAATTAACCTTGATAGTGAAAAGGGTGTGTCCTGATCACTCAGCCACCTTGATATGAGTTTTTCAGACGTCATCGTCTAAAAATAGAACAGCGCAGTGGAGTGAGATTTTACTTTTTATTTCTTCAAAGTCATGAGGCTATATCTTTTGGGCCCATGGAGGAATGCTTCTGAAACTTGGCACACATGTTTGCTGTTTTTCAGGATTGTGGTCGCTCTCTTTTACACGCTAGATCAGACTGACTGCGCGACGGATTTGAACGCAATGTGTATGAACTGTTAGGTGAGACACCAAATACCATTCAGTTAAGTCAATGTTTTGACGGTTGAAAGTGAATCATGCCTTCAAAAAACGCCGTTGTTTAGGGTGGGCGAGTTCACGGACCTGTGACGCCATACCCAACTATTACTCAGATTCAAGAGGCACATTTTTTAGCAGAAGAAAGACTGATCTTCAAATACGCGTATATTTCTGACTAAAAAACTGCTGTTTAACATCTGGGCTATACCAATGAAAAAAATATCCTTAACTTCGTTGTGCTCAGTGTATATTATAACGTGTTAAAAGAGCTAGAAAGCACGCTCACAAACTCAAACACGTTCGTAAATTTGTTGGATGACTTGTATTCAATGTATTTCAGATACATTACCAAACATCGTAACGTCCGTGCTCCACACTTGAGCGCGACGACCACAAGCCGCGATCTGGCGTTTCTATGTCTACATACCGAAAACCAAAGGAACATAATATATCAACATAACGTCATTACCTTTCTGTCTGGCGGCGATTAAAAATCTGTCGCTCTCTCTCAAAAACACCCGAAACGCATGTTCAACATGGTCCATCTTTTGATATTGTGTGAAATAATTTCACCTGTGAATATCCATCACGTCAGGTAAGGGATTGATTGACTGACCCAGGTCACGATAATGCTTTGACAGGCATAATCAGATCGGACCGATCCAGTTCCCATTACAGCTGTTCTGTCTAGTTCGCGGGGTCTCTTCGAAATGTTTTTTTTTTGTCGAAATAGACAGTAATACAACCGTTATTTGGATAGATGATGATAATCCACTTTTTCGACATGTCTATTGTCATTTGCTGACAGTGAGCATACTAGAGATTACTAAAATATGATATCACGTAAGTATCAGGAAGATGCATGAGCCGTAGAAGCGTCTACACTTCTTGTAACAAGTTGTGAATGAGAACAACAGTAACATTGCTACAGATCTGTAGCTGTATCCGTTTTTCACCAAAATGTCACTCATATATATAGCAGTGCTTCATTAACTTGGACTTTAAAGTTGTTATCCGTTTCTCTGTCTCGTTGAAGTATTGCAGGTAAATGTGTGTGTGTGTGTGTGTGTGTGTGTGTGTGTGTGTGTGTGTGTGTGTGTGTGTTTTATGTGTGTGTGTGTGTGTATGTGTGTGTGTGTGTGTGTGTGTGTGTGTGTGTGTGTGTGTGTGTGTGTGTGTGTTTGTTGGGTACTGTTTTTCGTTGGTTTGCATGTTTGTGCTTTTGGTTTGTTTGGTTGTTGAATGTATGATGTTTTTGATTTGTTTATGTTGCTGCAGTGTTGCAGCTCGACCAAAACTGCGGGAGTTTGACTCCAACAAGAAAATGTGCAGATGACCTAGCGTGCCACGAAAGAGTTTGTAGTATGTATACGACTTGATTCCTGTGATCTGAAAATGTTTGTTTATTTCATTCTCTCTTTCTTGTTTTCCTTCTTTCTTTCTTTGTGTTTATGTCTGTCATCGAGTTGCAGCCAAACACCCATTGTCCAATATGATACAAACTGTGAAAATGCACTACACAACCTGTTTATATATTTCCAACAGTGTTCTGCTTTTTTCTGATCCCAGAATCAAGGTCGAACCGATAAGAAATGACACAAGTAATGAATTGACACGAACTTACTGAGGTAGTCTTTGCTTAAAGGCATATGTACTCGATGACTATACACGCTAATTGCTTTACCAACCGCTGGAGACATGCTAAATTAAGTTCCCTGCAAAATATTGTGGTCTAGGACCCCTTCAATGTTGAGATATGTTAATTTTCATTTTGATCTGGATCGTCCTATTTATAGATTTGGCAACACATGTAACGTTGATGCAAGGGAGCTAACACCGCGGCTTTGTTGACATCCTCACTTTTTCAGAGGCTAGAACAAGCTGTAATGCATGTATTATGGTCCGCGCATGGTGACATATCGTCATTATATGGTCTTATGGTGCGTTTGACATCGATTATGGGCAAACTACACTTTGTAAACACGGGAGCGCGTACATATGCCTTTAAATCTTGCTGAATTTGAACTCTCAATATTGGAGATAGCTTGTCATCTATTGGCGAGGAACCCTAACTGATTAGTAAGGTGAACAATCACAGGGCTTTTTATTCAAGGGCACGTTAAAGGTGCCGTGCTTGTCAGTCCCTTGTGTACGGAGGCTCTAGGGCGTTCACTCATGCCTCAGGTATCTATCTATTTATCTTATACCACATTCCGTTGACCTTTTTGTAAGGAGTTGAACCCTGCATTTTTGTGTGCACATTAATTGTCACTATTGTTGTTACGGGCAAGAACTACTCCAAAACCCTACATGGAAGTATATTCGTCTCAACAAAAGAGTTTACTTCAAGATATTGTGTTTGATTATGGAATAACAATGTAAAACATGGTATTTGGCTCCATTTCGGCATACCCCACACATACTTTTGCCCTAGAATGTGATCGCGGTAATCTTCATTACAATTTAAACGTATGTGTAGTATAATCTGTGGGATAGCTGTGTAAATGTTTTGGTTGTTTATATCGTAACCTGCGACAAAAAAGATAATTCGTTGTTTGAACAGTGTTTTGACCGGGAGCAAGAATGAGAGTGCCCTTATTTCGTACATGTTGATACACACAGCAACCGTTGTTGTGTTTCTTGGCAAAACACCACGGTTGAAAGTTAAACAATGTTTAAGCAATGCTTGTGTTGGCCGCCTCAAATTGACACTGACACAAAATGTAAGGGGTACCCTTTGACATTATGGGGGGGGGGGGGGGGGGGGGAGTGAGGCAGAGGGATGAGGAAGGGGGTGTTGGTGGGATGGAGAATGGGGGTGAAATTTCGCGGTTGCGTGAACGAACAAATGCTACAAATGCATTGTAGACCTCAATAGACGAAATTCGAAAATAACTCTGTCGGTTTGAATGGGTTGTGAAAGAGAAACACTAAGTGAGCCAAACTGTCAACATGTGCTCCTGTCCACGTGTTCAGACACGCCCCTCGCGAGTGGCTGGCTCTTTATGTCTCATAGAACAGTTTGACTAACTTAAAAGCTCGAGTACACAAACTATACAAACCTGACAGATGTATTTCGACCGCTTACTTCCCTTTGGTTATTTGAGATGCATGGGCACGTTGAAGAGATGACAGTCGCTTGTTCAGTTCAATGCTTGTTGTTATCTCATGTGCCAGGAGATTGGTTCCGTATAACTCTCGCTTACTCCATTACACCTGCTTCCCTTTGATTATTTGATATGTATGGGTACTTTCCAGTGATGTCTATATGTACCGTTTCAAAGGCTGGCATAGATGGACAGCTGACTATGTATGGGTACTTTTCAGAGATGTATCTCTATGTACCGTTCCAGAGTCTACCACAGATGGACAGATGACGTGTCCGAGTCGATGGTTCAACAACACGCCAGTGACCTTGAGATGTGAGATCATCAAGTCGAGTTTATCCAAATGCGGCTACAGTCAAAACCAGACATTCTTCACACTGTGAGATATGTTTCATATGGTTTCTGTTTCGGTTTGTGTGTGAATGTAATGTATGTGTTGAATGTACTCAAGCCAAGCAACATTCCCATACAGTCATGTGTCTTATGTCGTGTTTGCCTCAGATGTACACTCCTTCCCAGACGTGTACATGACATACCGTGCTAAATCTGTCATTTGGAGTTTACATGACATACCGTGCTAATTCTGTCATTTGGAGTTTACATGACATACCGTGCTAATTCTGTCATTTGGAGTGTACATGACATACCGTGCTAATTCTGTCATTTGGAGTTTACATGACATACCGTGCTAATTCTGTCATTTGGAGTTTACATGACATACCGTGCTAATTCTGTCATTTGGAGTATACCGACATTAAACTGCCTGAGAGCTCTATGCACACATTGGGATGTATCAGAAGTGGATCAAACTAGGAGTGCTCAACTACCATTACCTGGTACTATCAGTCAACACGCGGTGATACATATATGCCCTTTGACCTTTTCTTGGGATTAACCGTACTAAAAATAGAACACAGGGTTCTCGGAAAGCTATTTAAGGGGGATCCTAACCCAATTAAAACTCAAAATTCAAAGACAAAGTACGGCTGCAAAACAGATCGATATGTGTTCAACCATGTTTGCCTCCAGTCTTCCTAGATCTAAAGCAAACTTGCAGACATACCGTACTACTTCAAAAACTACACTGCTGCTGTAACGGAATTAACGTTCATAAATTATGAGCTACCAGTACCAACATGTTTGAAGCGAAGTAAATTCATCTGTATCTTAACAGACAGTACAAAACTCTGATGCCCGATGTGTAAAACGAAAGTCAGTATCTACTGTGGTTTGATCTTGAAAGACTGTGCTTTCGTTTTGTCCGAGGTCATAATGTTCGATGATAGCAGTTTCTCAAATGCGAGGTGAATAACGCATGATCACGAACAATATAGGACAGGTACTGAAAAGGAAACTCGGCACTTTCATACCACTGGCTTCTGGCTACATGAGCGGATAGGTGTGAATGCATAAAAGTAATGATAAATTAAGATAAGTGAACAAATTATGTACTTGAAAATTCGCGAACCGTCATTGGGGCCGCCATATTGATTATTAATTCTACGCCAAACAGATTTCTATTAGAATGCTCTACCTGACAACCGTGGCAGTGCTTCGGAGTGACAAGAGACTCAATCGGCTTGGGATTGTTTTTGATTCATCTGTTTTTATCAAGTGACTCTTGTATTTTTGTATTATTTCCGGGATTGTTTTCGGCGCCGCTTCCTGTGAACATCGATGTTGTGTTTGGGAATATCCTGTCGACTGCTAGACCTACAGACAGTGTTGACGAGTCCGTGGATATGTGATGCTTTCCGTTTCCGGGGGTTCAACATTCGACGACGTGAAGCTGCTTGCCCGAAACAGACCCAACTGGCGCAGTCTGCTTCATATATACTGATGGCTAGACCGCTAAAAACTGCTGATGCAAAGAGAAAGTGCTCACTCGTTCGCAAAGGCAGGGATGCGATGGTTCGCACAACCAGTACCTCAAGTGTGTTACGTGGCCATGTTACATGATGTGTGCGTGCTCTACATGTGGCAGAGGATTCCGATCCTACAAATACCACGTCATCCACCTCCGGACACAACCGACCAAACACACAAGCCGATCGTGAGCCTTGGTTACCGCGACAGCGAATGACAAAAAACAACAACACCAACAACAACAACGAACCGGATTCCAACAACAACAACAACAACAACAACGAACCGGATTCCTAACCCGTGGGGCTTCATCAGGCACCTTTGGACTCACCAGCTAGACCACACACACAATCCAATTCTGATCCATGGTAATCTTTTACAATTAAGGATATACAACAACAACATCAACACAGCGACAGGTGTCTTAGCTTTGACAATGGCATGCAGGCCTGATCCGACATCTTCTGTCTCACCGTACCAAACACACAAGCCAATCCTGAGCCATGATCATCTTCGACAACAAAGGACGAACAACAACAACAACAATAATGGCAATGACCAACACCTAGTGATCTTCCAGAAACAGACTTTAGAAATCTAGAAGCTATTTTCATTACCAGATTGCTTATTCTAACCTAAACCAAAGGTAAGTCCTTTTTCACCCTTGTTTATGTATTATTTGTTCTGGTGCTTCAAGCCCACCCTTTGGAGTGTGTTGTTGTATCAAGTATTCCTCTGTGTGCATGCAATTGTTTGTACTTCTCGGTTATCATTCTAATCTCAGGTATTTAAATTCAGTATGCCTATGTACAAATTGGCAATCAAACTGTCATGTGCTTGTCCTGTATGCATGCATGAAACAGTCTGGCAGACAACAGGGTACAGTGTCCACAAAGTGGGTTCACACTTCTAAATATTGTTATTCTAAAATGAAATAGTGAACAATCAAAACAAAAACAAACAAAAAAACACCAAAGACTTCTTTGTTTAACTTAAACTGTAAGCTATGACAATGCTCTTCAGTGTAATCATCAGAAATTTCATATTTTTAACAGAAAACATTTTAGCCATTCATTTAAACACAGTGTGGTTAAATTAGGAAGAACAAAGATATAACCTAATCCCCCTGAGCATACTTTCAAATTGTAATTGAAGAATACAGTTAGTGGTATAACATTTTCATTCATCTATCGATTCAGTATTCTTTACTTCATTGTTGCACATGAACTACCCTCTCATTCATCTATCGACTCAGTATTCTTTATTTCATTGTTGCACATGAACTACCCTCTCATTCATCTATCCACTCGGTATTCGTTACTTCATTGTTGCACATGAACTACCCTATCATTCATATATCGACTCAGCATTCTGTATTTCATTGTTGCACATGAACTACCCTCTCATTCATCTATCGACTCAGTATTCGTTACTTCATTGTTGCACATGAACTACCCTCTCATTCATCTATCGACTCAGTATTCGTTACTTCATTGTTGCACATGAACTACCCTCTCATTCATCTATCGACTCAGTATTCGTTACTTTATTGTTGCACATGAACTACCCTCTCATTTATCTATCGACTCAGTATTCTTTATTTCATTGTTGCACATGAACTACCCTCTCATTCATCTATCGAGTCAGTATTCTTTACTTCATTGTTGCACATGAACTACCCTCTCATTCATCTATCCACTCAGTATTCTTTATTTCATTGTTGCACATGAACTACCCTCTCATTCATTTATCGAGTCAGTATTCTTTACTTCATTGTTGCACATGAACTACCCGCTCATTCTACCTGGCACTTTCACCACTGTTCTGCTTCTTAATGCTTTTTGATGTTTAAGACGCAGTGCGATTTCCATGTGCCTGTTTTATATGTTGCATGTATGTCTGGCTGAGTTTCTTATTCTTAGTTTGTTGAACTGTTTAGCATGTGCGATTGATCACTGTTGCTTTGATTTGTTGTTGCTTTGTTCCCATTGGTTCTGCAGAGGCTTCCATATCTGAATTTATTGATCTCCCTTCAAGATGCATTTTTAGTGTTTGTTATATTTAGTCAAGTTTTGACTAAATATTTTAACATCGAGGGGGAATCGAAACGAGGGTCGTGGTGTATGTGCGTGTGTGCGTGTGTCTGTGTGTGTGTCTGTGTGTGTGTGTAGAGCGATTCAGAATAAACTACTGGACCGATCTTTCTGAAATTTGACATGAGAGTTCCTGGGTATGAAATCCCCATACGTTTTTTTCATTGTTTTGATACATGTCTTTGATGACGTCATATCCGGCTTTTCGTGAAAGTTGAGGCGGCACTGTCACGCCCTCATTTTTCAACCAAATTGGTTCAAATTTTGGTCAAGTAATCTTCGACGAAGCCCGGACTTCGGTATTACATTTCAGCTTGGTGGCTTAAAAATTAATTGATGACTTTGGTCATTAAAAATCTGAAAATTGTAAAAAAAAATAAAAATGTATAAAACGATCCAAATTTACGTTTATCTTATTCTCCATCATTTGCTGATTCCAAAAACATATAAATATGTTATATTCGGATTAAAAACAAGCTCTGAAAATTAAATATATAAAAATTATTATCAAAATTAAGTTGTCCAAATCAATTTAGAAATACTTTCATCTTATTCCTTGTCGGTTCCTGATTCCAAAAACATATAGATATGATATGTTTGGATTAAAAACACGCTCAGAAAGTTAAAACAAAGAGAGGTACAGAAAAGCGTGCTATCCTTCTTAGCGCAACTACTACCCCGCTCTTCTTGTCAATTTCACTGCCTTTGCCATGAGCGGTGGACTGACGATGCTACGAGTATACGGTCTTGCTGAAAAATGGCAGCTACTTGACTAAATATTGTATTTTCGCCTTACGCGACTTGTCTTTTTTATGTGTGCTTGTTCTCAACAAAAAGTGCATGCACCCCTAAGGTCAAGTTTAGTCTGATTGGCACTCACTGTTTGTGTATAAAAAGTCAGTATGATATACAGTAGACTCCCCTCCCCCCCCTCACCACCCCACTTTTAAGACATAACCAATCTGAGAAAATCATGCAGGCCTAAATCAAGATTCAGAGTCTAAAATGGTGTAAATTTAAATTTGCAGAAGTTATAACCAATAAATCTGAAACAAATGGGTATTGAGAGGGGACAAGGGGGGGGGGGGGGGAGCCTAAACAGGATGTTTGTACTGAATGTAGAGTAGTTTTATGGAGAAAAAATATGCCAGGGGTACATCCTGATCCTGACATGTAGTTCTTGACTTACTTTGACTTATTCCTGTAGACTCCCTGTGGAGCATAGGGCCGCTTTTGTTGCGGTTTCTGTAGCAAGTTGGTTTTTTTGGCGGGGTGGAGTTGCTAACCCCACGCCCAACCCTCCTCCTTTATCCGGGCTTGGGACCGACTGAAAGACCTTTAGGGTGTATCCAGGCGGAGTTGACATGTAGTTCAGCTTGCAATAATGTGTTGCACATGTGAGTGTTGTTGCGCTTAATTTTAAAGGTGTGTTTTTTTTCTCAGAAATTCAGATAACATGTTTTAGATATAACTGGGCTAACATAATCATGCAGAAATGAACATAATCTGCCATCATACCTGGTTCTATCGCATTACATAATTATCTCTCCACATCCATCCCAGCCTGTAAAAGACAATGAGAAAAACAATAGTCAAGTCAAACAGTCTATTTACCAAATGCAAAGCACAGGATTTTGTTATGGTGTATGCATCCAAACTTCACACTCCTTCCACACGCATATTATATCATAATAAATATGTACAGATAAAGTGTTCAATTTCACTGGGCCTATTTACATGTGTACACCAACCAGACAGTTCAAAACGGACTGGTTGTTCTTTTAGCACCAATTTGACAGGAGTAATCACAGGTTGCATGGATAAAGATAAATGAATTCCCTAAAATCATATCTAAAAATATAGTCATCAATATAATAAATCCGAGTACATGCTAACACAGTTATTCAAAGGACACAACCCTTACATCTATTAAGATATTTCATTTAAGGATACTCGATCCCTTTCCAAACTTTATACATGTTCAGTGTATGGCTTGTTGCATTTGGACTCCTGCATTTGTGCATTGCTCTGATTACTTGGTTCCCATTGATAGTCCAAACTTGTTGTTACTGCTCTTTTAAGATTTCTAGAACTTTGTCTCAAATAGTAGCTAGTACCTAAAGTAATGTATTTGTTATGCAGGTCTTCTGGCAGTTTATTTTTTTCTTTGTAATGCTGATTTGGTGTTGTCTTTTTGATTGCTGTGGATCTTTAGAATTTGGAAGAAAAGAGGGCATGTGTCTCATAATGTGTATGCTTTTGCCTTATTCTACTCTGCAGAGGGAGTATGAAATCAGATCTGGAAAAAAATTGTTACAGCTAGGTCAAACCTCAATCTCTTTTAAAATCTGATGTTGATTCAAAGCTAATAGATATAATACATACGTATGTATGTCTATCTGGTTCTTCAAAAAAGTGTTTATTTGTACATATATTTGTACAATTATATCAGTGGGTAACTTATGTGACTTTCAATTGTGGTATGTTGTGCTCAATCTTGGATTCCCTAAATAAATACACATTCCAAACATGTCTTATTGTTTCTTAGCTTGTGTGCGTAGAATGGTATGTGTGAGAGAGAAAGAGGGAGAGAGAGAGAGAGAGAGAGAGAGAGAGAGAGAGAGAGAGAGAGAGAGAGAGAGAGAGAGAGAGAGAGAGAGAGAGAGAGAGCGAGAGAGAGAGCGAGAGAGAGAGAGAGCGAGAGAGAGAGCGAGAGAGAGAGAGAGAGAGAGCGAGAGAGAGAGAGAGAGAGAGAGAGAGAGAGAGAGAGAGAGAGAGAGAGATGATGATGATGCTGATGATGGACCTTTATTTTTCAAGGATAGATGTTTAAGGCGACGCCTTTTCTTACAACGGTCCTTACTTCTAATACAAATGTCTAATAAATGATAAACAAGTAAAGCAACATGAAAAATAAACAAATTAAACGAACGACCCAGCAAACAATCGACAAGTAAGCAAACAAGCAAATAAACACAAACAACAAAATGACAAAGTAAGCAACATACAAATCAAAAGCGAAACATGCAACATGTTAATTGAGGTTACACATATAAGTGATCGACGGCAAAATTCACACAATACCAACGTTTACACTAATGCGTACAATGATTATATGGTGTACATGATGATGATGATAATGATGATGATGATGATGACGATGATGATGATGGAAAATCGCTATATAAATTCCACATAATACATGTAATAAAGAACATATTTTTTGTAATTCATAAAGATTTGCCAATTGTTGACAGCTACTTGCACATGTTAAGAGAGAGAGAGAGAGAGAGAGAGAGAGAGAGAGAGAGAGAGAGAGAGAGAGAGAGAGAGAGAGAGAGAGAGAGAGAGAGAGAGAGAGAGGAGAGAAAGAGAGAGAGAAGCAAGCATGGATATGTCTGTTCTAAACAACATTTAAAAAACAAGCACACAGCATAACTGAAACAAGTACAAACACACACTCACATGTATACACATGCACAAACATCTCTACCACCACTACCCTGACACACATTCAATCCCATTTCAAACAATTTCACAAAATGGTATGCTTGTTCTCAATCATTATCAAACTTGAACCAATGACAGGTGCATTTAGAGCATTGGCACATAAACAGTGGATAACATACTAAACAATTGGAAAGCAGAACAAGGACACAGACATTAACTAGTTTTGTGTTGGTTTGTTGTTGATATTATTTCAGCACTGGTCAAAGAGAATTTGCTGACTTGCTGCAGACTCGCATGGTTAGCTCTCACAGAAAATATTCATGAATTACGTAGAGGTTACATGCCGAGTCTCAGTGATTATTAAATATAATGGTCGAAGTTAGCGGATCATGAAAAATGCGAGCTTTAGCGAGCTTTTTCATGACCGCGAACTGAGACCATTATTTTTTATAATCACTGAGACGAGGTGTGTAACCTCTTTATTCCTCCTTTCTTCAGTTATTCAAAGAAAAGAGTTTTTTTGCGAAAGTTTGATCGAATCCTATTCTCTCAACCAGTCAACCTGCGCAGGCGATCGATTCATGCGCGGTTGTATAGTTCCGTGCAAATCATTCCATTCTGTTAACACTTCTTGTCAGTTTTCCTATTTTGGACTAAAATCAAGTACACAGATATGCTGTTATTCTGCTGTGGCGGCAAAGGCAGATATTGTGTGTTCTGTATAGGTTTTGGTATCGCTTAGGATAATGTTTTTTCGTCAAATGGGACTAGCAGACGAACTTTTGCACCCGTGTTCCAACGTTAAAAACTGTATGAAGTTCAGTTTTCTGGGGAAAATAGTGTATGAAACCCCTTTATGTTGTTTTAATTGATGAGATGTGTGCATTTGGTTGCGTGTGATCTGTTTATTAAATGAAATATTGTTGAAAACTGACCGTCGGATTGCAGTCTGTTGTCGAAGAAACTGAGTGAAAAGAAGGGGAACTACTCTTGTCGCTAGACAAAGTATGAGTTACTTGCCTTGGGAAATTGCTTGTGATGAACGGTTTGAGCACGGCAGATCTAGATTCAGAAAACAACCGAACTCATGGATTCTATATGGAGATTCGTGTGTTCAGGCCTGTAGTTGTTAATTTAAATGCGGTATGTTTGTATTGTTTGCTCCAGAGATGTATACTTCGTACGTTAGAGCGTTCGGAACTTTTCAGTCGCAAAAAGTAGTACCGAAACGGAACAACTTTTCAACCCATTGCACTATCGAGGATTCAGGCTGTTGCTGGGTCGTTATTTGTTTGGTTGCTGGGTCATTATCGAAAAATAACTACCCCTACAAGTTTACAGAGGTAAAGAAGCAGAGGGGGGAATAATACATTTTACTGATGCAATATTCATGTACAGTGGAACCCAGATTTAAGACTCCCCCCCCCCCCCCCTTTTAAGACCTTGATGTTTCAGATGTCCTGTTCATAACCTCTGTAAATTTACCTCCATTTTAAGACTCTTTTTTCAGACCTGATTTTTTTAGATTGTTGAGGTCTTAAAAGGGGGTTCCACTGTATGTGTTTATAAAAGAGTGGAACCCCCCTGATAAGACCTGAAGGTCTGAGCAAATCAGGTCTAAAAAGAGGTGGGGGGGGGGGGGGGGTAAACAGAGGTAAACTTGAATAGGTTATGAACACACTCACACACAAACTCAAGTTTCTATTTTATTTAAAGATGCACACCCCGCGCCCCTAGCAGGTTAGGGTTCGCATCCTCAACTAATGTACCCATACCACAATTGGGACCCCCCCATCCCCCCTCACCCTACGTATGTACGGCCCTGCCGGGAGAGTCTTATATTGTAGGATCTAAAAAGTGGGGTTACACTGTACTGGGACATGTCGAAGGCGAGTCGTATACTCATTTGCTTTTTAGTCTTGTTTGACGCGGACGGAAGGCGAAGATAGTCTGGGACGTATACAGCTGTCACAGAGTATGTAGTGACTGACTAGTGCATTCTTTTTATCATAAAGCATACCGGCACGGTTGGCCTAGTGGTAAGGCGTCCGCCCCGTGATCGGGAGGTCGTGGGTTCGAACCCCGGCCGGGTCATACCTAATACTTTAAAATTGGCAATCTAGTGGCTGCTCCGCCTGGCGTCTGGCATGATGGGGTTAGTACTAGGACTGGTTGGTCCGGTGTCAGAATAATGTGACTGGGTGAGACATGAAGCCTGTGCTGCGACTTCTGTCTTGTGTGTGGCGCACGTTATATGCCAAAGCAGCACCGCCCTGATATGGCCCTTCGTGGTCGGCTGGGCGTTAAGCAAACAAACAAACAAACAAACAAAACCATGAAGCATGCAACGACGGACGATGCAGTTCACCGATCACTTACAGCTTGCAGAGAATCTAAAAATAATTCAAGTAGTTGATGCCGCAAATCGAACCATACAATGTGTCCATTACAGTCTAGATCTATATTTCGAAAGCATTCGTTAGTTAAAGGGAGAACTGTGAGTTATCTCCTTCAAAACAGCAATATCTGCACTGTATTTCTATTTCTATGAGTGGGGCACAATGTCCGCAAATGTTACTGTCATCAAAATCTTGGTGGTGCAACTTTTTTTGCAAAAGTTCTTTTATTTCAGTCTCTGTCGGATACTCTGAGCACTTGAGGTCAATAATTTTAGTTGCACGAAATGTGTTATGTCTCGACTCTTGATGTTGATACATTTAAAGCATGAACTAGCCGTCACAACAGCACAATATCACAATGTTCAGTTCAAACAGCATCCCAGATTGTCGACAGTCGTGGATAACCACTGAGGTGATCTCCCTTGAACTCTTGACAACCACTGTTGACAACAGAAAGTAGTTCCTCGTGATCGTTATCTTTGCTTTGAGGTGCATTTTAAAATAAACTTTTAATTATTTATTCACTAGTCTTCAAAGGGAAAATGTACACGTGGATTGGTCCATGTGTTTGCTTGGTTATCTAAAATGTTGTAGATGTCATTCTCCAATGCTAGTTTGTTCAGTCCCTTTTCTGTTAAGGAATTAGCCGTTTATCGATGATTAACTGTATTGCCCTGCCAAACATAATACATGTATTTTATCTAGAGGTTCTAGGCATCAATCTGTGGGAAACTGGTTTGATGAAATGGTCAGGGTTAAAATCTGATTTTTCTACTGCAGAGATTTGCCTGGTTAATATCCACCTTAAGAGCACTCACGCACTATAATATAATTCCTGTTTTAGTACACGACTCAAAACCTTTGAACTAAATCAAAAGGAATACAATACAAGAATAAAGAGTTCGGAACAAAAGAAGAAACAGTTGAACAATTGAGAAACAAAAGATAAAACAGAGTTACTGTCCTGCTACGAGGGGCACTCATTATGTTTTGCAACCTGGGTTTTCTACAACACTTACAGCCAATCTGTCTACTCCAGTTTTTGGCAGAATCCCTCTTCAGCTTTTACACATTGTACCATCATCTTAAACCAGCTGCCCATGACACCCCAACACGTTGACTGGGGTATGTCAAAATTAACGCCCTCGGGAATGCTGGGGCATCTTTGGTGTTCTGGAACTACTTTCCCTTCAACTGTCTCTTAAGGCCATGTGAGGGCCAAATCGCTATTTTCCATATATGATGATCAGCACTGTTTGTGTCGCTTTTGTTATAATACTGATGGTCTCTGAATTAAAAAACGTTAATGTGTTTGTTTATTGTGTATGTCGTTGCTATAGAAACAGGAAAGTAAACAGCAGCCATATTGGATTTTAGGAACCGTTTTTTCCATATCCAAATGCTCGATTTCTGTCCAATATTTTGCATAAATATAGATTTAGATCATATCTACAGATTTACCATTTATTTTTTCTGTGAGTATCAGTTATTTAAAAAAATTTGTTTTTATCATAATGTTGAAATTTTGCGTAAAATTTAATATTAAAAAAATCGTAAAGCCAACATTTCTTTTCCGATTCATTATTCAAATGGTAACTCTGTAGATAGTATGTAAAAGTACAAGTATGCAGAATTTCACAGAAATCTAACAAGTAGATTTGAAATCATGTTGTTCCCAAATGTCAAAACATGCAAACTGAGGAAAAGGCAAAAACGCACACAATTTGTTTTGAAACCATTGATAGTTGTAATTAAACCCAAAATACATACATGTATCACCAAATTCCACACTGAGGAATGTTTTTCACACCTTAGAGACACCGTTTAAAAGTTAGGGAAGACATAAAACATAAGTTATTTCAAACATGTGCAGTACACCTGGAAAATTGTTTGTTCCGAGTTACAAACAATGCATACACACACTCCCAATCACAGCATGCACACCAAAAAAAGCTCGCTCACTCGCTCACATTCACACACACACACACACACGCAAGCTAGCTCCAAATTACGAAACGTACCCAAGTCATCAATTGCACGCGTACAATAACCACAATATATATGAGAATAATGTTAACCACAATAACAATGACAAGTCGCCTAAAGCGATATAAAAACATTTAGTCAATCGGTATGAAACTTAAATATCAACACCACAAACCAGTCATCACCAAGACTACGAGATACATTTAGATAGTCTCTGCTAACAATACCGAGACGGATCACGCTCGTCTCCGCAAAGCATGAGACCATATATGTAGTACTTACTAAACCCATTTTCTGTAATTATGAGCACATTGTTAGAGTGAACATGACATTTCTATATATTTTTGAATTCAGGAAAAAATGAGGAATGCAATGCAGTCAAGGTTTAATTTGTTACTAAAAATTAGATTTTAATGACAACTTTAACAAGCAAACTCATTAATTTATTTTTAAGATTTTGAGCTGAAATGCAATACCATAGTCCGGACTTCGTCGAAGATTGCTTTACCAAAATTGCAATCAATTTGGTTGAAAAATTAGGGTGATACAGCGCTGCCTCAACTGCCTAAAAAAATCCGGATATGACGTCATCAAAGACATCTTTCCAAAAAATGGAAAAAAAACATCTGGGGATATCACACTCAGGAACTCTCATGTTAAGTTTTGTCAAGATTGGTCCAGTAGTTTCCTCGGAATCACTTTATACACACACACATACACCATGACCCTCATCTCAATTCCCCGTCTAAGTTAAAACATTTAGTCAAAACTTAGAACATGCCTGCAGCATATGCAGGGCCACCTTCCAGCTGAACAAGTTCTTCCAGTCTCTCTGACTTGGCTGCCCGCACTTTGTCTCTCCTTTTACTTTGCTTGTCTCTCACAGCCTTCAGACTGTTCCGCACCCTCTTGTGCATCCTGGCTGCTCCAAGCCTCTTCATGTGATGTCCAGTCTAGAATCCGAAGAACTGGGCAGAGTCGGCAGCAGCAGCAGGTCCAAAGTTGAACTCTCTAAGAGCTGTACCAAGTCGTTTACTCACATGGTTCGCACACTCTTCCTTGTCAATGTGAATATCCTCACCATAGGGCTTGATGTCGTTGAGCTATGTAAAAGTCTTGGAGTCACCGTCCGACAGTAGTGTTGTGTAGCGAAGCTTGTTGGTGTTCACCGATCGACGCCATATGACACGGGCTGCTTCCACCTCCACCATCCCTGATGAGCCTGCAAACAAGAACAAAATAAGAAATGTAATTTGCAAACAGAGTATTTTTTAAGTGTGTGTGTGTGTGCGCGCATGTGTTATTCACAGTCATTGTCCAGCTAATACTTCAATTATAATTAATGCGGAAAAAAAATGAAATAAACATGGAATTACCAAATTACTGAATATTAAATTTCTAGCAGCAGGTATAGGTGCACTGAACATTGTTAGATTGTAAACGTTAAGCATAATGCATTAATTGATACCATTTGAACGTTTTTAAATACACTTGTATTGTGCCACACATACATGTACTATTTGCCTTCCCCTGACCACTATTCTAGCTCCCTCAGTTCTGGGAAGCCCGTTGATTCTGAAGACTTGTGAATCTCTCTTGATGCTGTAGATACAGCTCTCTCTCTCTCTCTCTCTCTCTCTCTCTCTCTCTCTCTCTCTCTCTCTCTCTCTCTCTCTCTCTCTCTCTCTCTCTCTCTCTCTCTCTCTCTCTCTCTCTCTCTCTCTATCTGTGTGTGTTTTCTTATTATTTTCATCACACACATGCACTCCCCCATGCCCTGAACTATTCAAGATACAAATTGGATTTTTACGCATGTGTTACAACTTTCATTATTATTATCATAAATTGATGATCTGTCTTTATGACGCTTTTTTTTTTAATCCATCATCCATGCCTTTGGTTTTGGTTTTCAGTTTCACTGGAATGCATGGAAAATAATATCCACTCATCACTATTACATTTACTTGTAATTTGCTATATATTATTTGAGTAAGTTGCTTAAATTTGAAATAAACTCTATTCAAATATGTCTGTGCAAACAGATATAATTTAGCTTTATAGTTCACCTCACACTTGTCCAAGTGGTCCACGAGCCAGGCCGCATACTCCTCTGGCTTTTCCTGAAACAGCTTCTGCCCCGTAGACTCCACACCTGGCAGTAGGTACACATGACATGGGCATCAACACAGAGTCCAGTAAGTAAGTCCACAACACACCCAACTCCAATGTGCGAAGAGTGTCCACGAGTAAGCCAGGTGCCATCATAGCTCACAATAATGTTCAGGGTGTCGTCGACACCAAGAGTAGTGCCACAGTATCTTGCATGAACTTCTCGAACATATGCAACAGTGTCACTGAACACATGCTTCCGGAATTTCTCCAGTTGTGTGAATAGTTGGCTGGCATGAGTATGACTATGAAAGGTCTTGTGGTGAAGTCCAGCTAAATCCATATTTTCACAGAAATTTCTGAATGTGGTGGCTCCCAGTCCACAAGCAAGTGAGGAATACACTGCCTGTCTGTTCATGTCGAACACTTTTGTCTTGGCCTTAAATTTTGTCGCAAGATACTGTTCATACACAGGCTCTTCGCACGAAGAACAGTTCACCTGGGCAAATACTGCCAAGCCACTTGTTGGTCTGGAGTCTGTGCAAAGAGACAAGCACTTGTTTTTACACTGTGGACAGCACAGACTTGCAACCATACTGTCTACTTCGGCAAAGTCTACAACACCCCTCTGGGTTTTTACCAGGGTTTCAGTAGCAGCAGATGACTTAGTGTCAACTCCACCGGACACAAACCTCTCATACGATTCTTTTTTGAACTCACTTCTTGTCTTCGTGCCGAGAATGTTTTCAGTCGAAGGAATCGACGCGGAAAATGTAGCACTAGCAGACCACCCCAAAACCGGCACTAATTCTGCCACGTCAGCCAGCACAGAAGCTGATTGCGCTGATTTCTTCGCCTTCCATTGACTCTTCACTTGATCTGTCCTCTTTTTCGTAGATTTTGGGGCTCCTCTGGTTGTTGATGGCTTGGTGCGAACCATTTTTGCACAGGAGCGTGTACTTTCACTGCTTGTAAACAAGCGCCATTGTTGTACCACGTGACCCCGGTTGAACGAATCAAGATCACATCATACGTCATACTCTCCGTATAAGGAAGTTGGCGTAGATTGACCTACATTGAAAATGTTCCGTTAGAGCCGAAGTAGTCCGGAAAATAACGAAACAACGGTCACATGCAAACAGGGGAGGCTATGTAGCAAGCAACGTCATGCAGTGTTCGCCCTGTCGTCTGCTCAAATTTGCTGATCAAGGTGTTGAAAATCGGCAATAATAAGGCAAGTTCAAGACAAATGAACGCAATCAGGCGAGGGTTGGTGTATTGAATTTATTTTTATTGCACAAAAAAAAACATGTATATGCAACATCAACGGCAGAAATTGAAAGAAAAATGACCACAGTTTTCCAAACAGTCAAAATGTATAAATGCCCAAATCTGCCCAAAAGCTCAAAAATCACCCCCGCACATCCCCTTAAAGGAAGGGAACAAAAACCAGTCACAGGGGTCTAAGGCGTGTGCATATGGTAGGTAGGTGACACGCTGAGCATCATGGGCGGCTAGAAAGTCAAGAGTTACAGCTGGATTTTTCGTGATGGAGCAGTAGACCACGGACACCCGGTCGGGGACGTCGTGCGCAACATACCAGAAAGAAATTAAGCAAACAGTGGCTGACATACCAGTCAGCAGTTATCGGTTGTCTTTCCTCAAGTGATATGGTGGCAACTTGGCTGGATTTTGCAAAGATTAGTAAAATTGGTTTAATTTAAATATGTGTAATGGTAAAATTGTGGGGGTGATTTGGCCTATATGGTCCGCTGGACCCAAAAAGCAACAACTAACTAACTAACTAACTAACTAACTAACTAACTAATTTTGCAAAGAAATGCACTATCATGACGTTAGGAAGCACTTCTGTATATTTTGAATTTTACAGGTGAGATCTCATCTAGGAAGACCCACACCGCCAACTGTTGCTTGGGTCCTTTTGGTTTTCCTATGTTTGGTCTTCTGTTACCATGTCCCAAACGCAAGGAAACCTTCTGCCGTCAAATGTTCATAGCATTTGGGTGCACCAGTCCACCCTACCCCGCTTTTACTCAAGTTCTCAATGATTTGCTTTTGAAATTTAAGAAGTTATGACCGATAGGCTGACCAAAATCTGTATTGCTTTTGGGGAATATGTATACTTAGTGTGTCGTATTACGTAACTTTTTTGAAAGAACTAAACACATATTCATATAAATTCAGGGTTTTAGATTACACAGTCGTGACTTTGCATGCTAAACAAAAAATGGTTGAGGGGTGACATTCAGATCTACCCCAACTACGTGCATAGATCTCCAGTAAAATGTAGACGCGAAAATCTGAAAATATATCTTCGCATGATCGCTGCCACGTTGTCGTCAGTTTGATGTATTTACCCAGAACAGGGATTTGATTTGAGTTGATAATTGTTGCTTTTTGGGTCCAGCGGACCATATAGGCCAAATCAGGAATAAACTCTTTCATCAGCAGTTTATGTTCATCCGCAGAGTGCTTTTCATTACTTGTCGTCTTGTCAACTGACACGTTCCCACGCATGACATGTCGTAAATGCAAGTTCAACGATTATTCTTTTATTGAACTGATAGAACATTTCGAAATGTGTAAACCTTTGCCATTTCCCAATGTTTATTTCATTATTTTGCATATGAGTCACTAGAATGAATACCCGCTTCGCCGGGTACCCGGCCTCGCCGGGAAGAAGTAGAGCCGAATGATACCCGGCTTCGCCGGGAAGAAGTAGAGCCGAATACCCGGCTTTGCCGGGATGAAAGCGTTGTGGACAGTGACCTTCTAAAAATAGTAACGGGAATATGGATTGACGCCACA
Source organism: Littorina saxatilis (assembly GCF_037325665.1). Taxonomy (NCBI): domain Eukaryota; kingdom Metazoa; phylum Mollusca; class Gastropoda; order Littorinimorpha; family Littorinidae; genus Littorina; species Littorina saxatilis. The sequence continues at coordinate 67,442,968 of NC_090252.1, forward strand.
CGAAGGAAGGGAGATAAACGCGCAAAACACTGGAGAAGATAAGGAAGAGTTACTGGGAATGAATCTGGGAAGATGAACAGACAAACCAAAATCGGTTCAGCGCTGCGCGCTGAGACCACGTGTTGAAAATTCTCATCGACCAGGTTGTGTCCGTGGTCTACCTGAATATGCCCACCATATTTGAAGCAGATCCATCGAGAACTTTGGCCGTGCATCGCGAACACACACACACACACACACACATACACACACACACACACACACGCACATACACACACCCACACACACACACACACACACACACACACACACACACACACACACACAAGTCGTATATATTATACTAAAGGAACACCCGGCTTCGCCGGGTGAATCGCGAGACAGAGACAGACAGCGTGGCGGTTCACCACAATCACATTTGAAGGCAAAGTCCTCTCAAACGGGATTGAGAATTCAAGAGCTTATGTCTAAGCCCTATATTAACTGTTATGGCTTCTTAAAAGCCGGAACATACAGACAGACAAAAGCAGCCAGACCCCATCACAAACAGAACTCTACAATCCACAGGTGTTGCATCCACACACACACACACACACACACACACACACACACATAATCACACTCATGCACACAGTGACACACATACATACAGTCACATTCATGCACACAGTGACACACACACACACACAGTGATACAAGTCTCGCTCACACACACACACACACACACACACACGCACACACACACACACACACACACACACACACACACACACACACACACACACACAACAAATGCACAAGACACTGATTTCCTTGACATTGTTCAGAGGGATAAGTATCATTTCTTCTCGTTTGGGTTACTATTATGAGAACATATAATTTTCAGAGCTCCCTATTTTTCTGAAACATGAATGCGCTTTGCATTAATAACATTAATACACAAAGGGAAGCAACTTTCAAGGGATGATCTGAATAACTGGCGACCAATATCTTTACTAAACTCAGATTATAAGTTACTGGCAAAGTGTCTAGCAGTACGCCTAAAAAATGTGCTTGAAACAATAATTCATGAAAATCAGTTTGGTTTTATGAAAGGCAGAAATAGTAGCACAGCAGTTAAAATGATTGATGATATAATTACACATCTCAAACAAACGAACAAACCAGGGCTACTCCTAGCTCTAGACTACAAAGCAGCTTTCGACACAATATCAAAAGAATACATAATGTATGCATTTAAACGCTTCAATTTTGGTAACACTTTTGTTAGATGGGTCACTACGCTCATGAACGAAACAGTAAGTTGTGTAAATTATATGGGGTGGTTGTCAGAACCTATAGAAATGAACGCTGGAATTCGACAAGGCTGCTCATTCTCACCAATGGCCTTCGTGCTCGCCTTAGAGCTGCTGGCAGTCAAGATGAGGGCAGATCAGTGAGTTAAAGGGGTATTCTTGCCATCAGCCAATAGTACTAACACTCTTGCCTGTGCCTTTGTTCTTTGTTGTTTTTAAACTTGACTACTGCAACTCTCTTCTCTCTGGCTGTCCTCTGTACCTTATGCATAAACTACAAAAAGTCCAAAACTCGGCAGCACGCCTCATTCTCAAAGCACGAAAACGAGATCACGCAACACCACTTCTTCACACACTGCACTGGTTACCTATTCAAGCCCGCATTGACTACTAACTGTCCACCCTCTGCTTTAACTTCTTTTCTGGCTCGTCTCCTGCTTACTTCTCTGAACTCCTCACCGTCTATTCTCCAGCAAGACAACTCCGTGCCTCTTCTGACTGTCGCATCCTTACCATTCCACACACCAAAACCAAAACATACGGACAACGCACTTTTACTTTCTGCGCACCCACACAATGGAATTCTCTCCCCTTTCACATCCGCCACTCTCAGTCACCCCAAGCATTCAAACGAGCACTTAAAACGCACCTCTTCAAGAAATACAACCCCTGATTTTGTTTTCTCAGTCCATCAGTAGGCTACATGTAGTGTATTTGTTGTTTTAGTGATAATGTATATAAACATCTAGGACTGTTTTCAGCATTGTTGATAACATGTTCTGTTTGATTAAGGGTATTCAGCTGGTATTTCCTTGTTTTTTACTACCTATTTTATTCATGTTTTTATTACTTAGTTAGTGGAAGAATCTTTTGTAATGTATGTGTGATGGTGTATGCTTTTAATTAAAGGCTTACTAACTTACTCCCGTGTTTACAAAGTATAGTTTGCCCACAATCGATGTCAAACGCACCATAAGACCATATAATGACGATATGTCGTCATGCGCGGACCATATACGTGCATTTCAGCTTGTTCTAGCCTCTGAAAAAGTGAGGATGTCAACAACGACACGGAGTTCTCTCCCTTGCGTCAACAGCGCATGTGTTGCCAAATCTATAAATAGGACGATCCAGATCAAAATGAAAATTAACATATCTCAACATTGAAGGGGTCCTAGACCACAATATTTTGCAGGGAACTTAATTTAGCATGTCTC